>NC_042962.1:45492933-45725770 GCF_901001165.1 Salmo trutta
TACTGCCCCCGGCCGCCCAGCATCTCTGAGAACGTGGCCATGGAGACCATGGCCGGCGATATGAGTGGTAGACGCAACAGCAGCGAGGAGGAGACGATGGTACTTCCTGATGACGTCGTTCATTACATCACCTCTCAGGGCGGAGCTGGAGAGTCAGACTGTGCCAACAGGTACAACCGACAAGCACAATGTGGTTTCCATGGAAACGCAATAAACCTTAACCCCCAGCAACAACAGCAGTTTTACCACCAGCGAAGGGTGGCCGTGGTGGACACCAATATGAGTATGAACCCTTCGTCTGCACCACAAAGCATGCGCCTCTCCTGTGCCCTAAGCCCAGGCCATCCGCAGCAGTCTTTCCCCTCCTCACTCAGTAAGACGAGCACCATGCCGGTACAGTGGAACGAGGTCAGCTCAGGGACTGTGGAAGCTCTTCACAACCCAACCCAACATCTGCCGTTCGGTCGAAGCAACTCAAACCTCGCCATGGTCCAACAGAAACAGAACTTTGTCTCGTTCCAGAAGCAGAATCTTAACTCCAACCAACACATTGCACAGATTAACCACAACCTGGCTCATGCAGCCCAGCAGGGGAGATACATACAGCAGCAAAAGGCTGACTCCAGGCTGAGCTGTGTCCAGCAACAGAGCCTACAGCAACAGCAGCCCGCTAATGCTAACCTCAATGAACCAGTGAGCCTCGAGTATGGGTTTAACCAGGGTCTCGGTCCTAGCGATGCTAACGCTAACCAGCGGTCCTCCTGTAGTAGTATGGCAGTTGGTGGCACTCGGAGTATGTTGAGCCAAAACATTAAACAACAGCAGACAGTGCACACTGTAGACACGCAGAACAGCCAGCTGAGGACGCAGGTAGGGGGGAGTCAATCGTCTCAAGTCACATTTAAGGATAGCGGTGTGAACTCTTCGCGGATGATCTCGCATCAACAGAACTATAATATACCGTCCCAGGTTCAGCATCCCATCCAAAATGGAGGTCAAATACTCATCCAGCCAAGACCGCCCACAGAACGTAAGTCTCTAAGCAGACAGCATTCCGGGTCAATGACAATCCAGCGACAAAACTCAATTGGCAATCACTGCAGCAATGGCAACAACACAGACAACAATGTTATGTTCTACACAGGACAGATACACGTGTTTGAGCCAAACGGGAACGTCAACATGCAGATGATGACATCATCAGTAGTGGACGTTTTACAATGTCCCTCAGACAGCACTGAGACCTCCATGACCTCACCGGGAGTAAACAACCAGGTCTCCAGTACGGTGGATTCGTCCAATGGGACGGGGGCAGAGGAGCCCCAGATTGACTTTGACACCATGCTGGATGACGGGGACCACTCCAGCCTGATGTCAGGCACCATCAGCCCCAGTATCCTCCAGAGTCTGTCCCAGACCTCCTCCAGACTCACCACCCCCCGGAACTCAGTCACCCTGACCTCCCTGCCCCTCCCTGCAGGGGGCAGCAACATGGCCATCGGCGATATGAGCTCCCTGCTCACCGCGCTTGCAGAAGAGAACAAGTTCCTCAACATGATGTCATAAGGATGATCCCGAATACACTGAAGGCAGACACAGGTAAAACACACGGTACCTACCTTGGTGTATTTGGCCCAGGACGCGTGTTAAAAGAAAGGACCTATTGTAACCCAAGCTCTAAGAGCGATAGTTTATCTACCACCAAGAGTTTAAACTGACTGTGTGAATGACAAGAGGGGAACCTACCAGTTAACTTTGTTGCAGAGGTCCTCCTGACCATGTGATTGAACACTAAGCACCTCATTGGAGAACTTTGACGACCACCAGAGACTAAGGGACCTATGAGATTCTGAAGACTTCATGCTAAAACACCACTATGTTTGTGCTACTTATTGTATAATCGTGTACAGTATCATTATGGAGCTAATATGGCGATTTCATATCTATTGAGAAGCCATATTTTGCCTTAGATGAGTAAGTAAGTATAATGTAATCCACAGCACAATTATGTTAATGTTGTACATGAGATAGTGTACAGTTCAGCAGTAAAACAAGTTTACCAAGTGCCTGGCTATGCCGCAGAATATGCAAGACAAGCATATGACACAGGTCACGTTGAAATGCAACCAGGTCCTTCTGTATGATACCGATTTGGGATTTTTCTATCATTTAGTTATTTAAAGACACACGTATATGTAAATTGTGTAAATGACTTGATCTAAAATGATTTGATTCTTTCTTTTAGATTTTATGTGAAACTCATTCATCTGTGCAGATTAGATTTTTTTTTTTTCTGTCAGTGAAGTTGCAGCAACAAAAAGAAATATGGGAGAAAAAATTATTAAATCATTGAATAGAGTCAGAAGAAATCGTTTTGTAATCTATTTAGTCATGTCAGGTCTATTTCCATACAGTGTCTTCGATATGAGCCATTGTCTTATTTGTCTGTTGGGTTGAGTTGGACTATTGAGATGAACAGTGACGTCTCAGTGTCGGGGACAAGTTGTGACTGGAATTAAGCGGCAGTTTCTAAAGAATATGCAAATACTTGCTATGATACATATTCTGGGGGTGATAACGTTGCCATTAACTCTTGGTGATGAATTAGGAAAAATCTAAAAGGGAAAGAGAATCCTCCTTTTCAATGTCAAATGACTTTTTCTCCAGTACAGCCCTTGATGATGACGAGGATACTAAGATATAATAGTGTATTAGGAATCAACGTTTTTTTTTTTGTACACTACCATGCAACTCTGTTGTGTTGGATATGTATATATATCTTTTGTACATTTTTATGAAATACAATATAGTTTTTTTTTTTTTTTTTTTTACTTAATTGCTGTCTGGTGAGTTATTTCAAACCATGGGTGTTTTTTCCTCATGGAATATAATATGTTTGAAATTAGGTTCAGTTGTTTTAGGTCTCCAATATACAATACCAGGCCGGTTGAATTCAATTGGCCTATAAATTCATATTACACTTCACTAGAAAAGAAAAGTCCCATGTACAGAAATCCCCCCCACACTATAAATGCTACATTGTTATATTTCCCACTCCTTGGTTCAAAACTGAACATAGAGACAGTAGACACAATAGACAGTAGCCAGTACATCAGAGAGTTGAACTGTTCTTTGAAAACCTCTCCTTTAATCTTAGAAGTATATGAATGTTGATTGCTTAAATAATTCAGGAGAAAAACTTTCTTCTTTGAAGCCACACAAGTTCTCTCTCTCCTTGCTGCCAACAAAGCATTTTTCCTCCACGTTGAATCCTATCATATCAGACATTTATAAGACACTGGCCATCTTTCAAGGTAATTATGGAGGCTTTGAAATAGGTTCTTCTGACCCCGTCTTGCCCCTGTTTGTAATGTTGGCCTGGACACAATGCTCGTTTCACTCCAGAAACAGATGAGAAAGGACACACTTGTAAAACCGCAAAGTGCGCACAGAGCAGTTGCTAAAGTTAGCCTGTGTTTAGTCCAACATTACCAGTGGCAGATTGGCCCAAAGGAAATGGCTGTTGAAACCACATAAAACACACACACCAGTTAGAGAGAGAGAGTGAAAGAGAGAGTGAGAGAGAGAAAGAGAGAGAGAGAGAGAGAGAGAGAGAAAGAGGTCCAGGGAGGGACAAAGCGTCAAGCAGAGTGTTAGCGCTGAGGAACAAATGATGAAATTCTGACAGGGAATTCAGCCGAGAATACGTTTGATCTGAGGTTTTTGAGAGCTTTTGCCACTGGAATTCCTTATTCTCTCAGAGAATTGAAAGGGAGAAAATAGCCTGAGGATATGAAATCGTATCAGTAAAGGGGTTAGTGAGACTCAAGTCATAAATTAGCAACACCTCAATGTATTGGTTCTGTAGATCTAATAGGATGATAATAGGCAGATGTACTGACTTGCGCAGCATGTATAGACTACAAACACATTAGGCAGACATTGAGGGGGAAATAAACGCTGGTTCTTAAAAATCTGGAGATGTTTTAAACGAACCCAGGTTTATTACAGGAGGCACCAGCCTTAACCTCAATCCTATCAACTCTAACCCTAGACATCATGTCCACACCCAGGTTCAACCCTAACCCTAGCTTCATGTCCACACCCTGGTTCAACCCTATCCCTAGCTTCATGTCCACATCCTGGTTCAACCCTAACCCTAGCTTCATGTCCACATCCTGGTACAACCCTAACCCTAGCTTCATGTCCACATCCTGGTTCAACCCTAACCCTAGCTTCATGTCCACATCCTGGTTCAACCCTAACCCTAGCTTCATGTCCACACCCAGGTTCAACCCTAACCCTAGCTTCATGTCCACATCCTGGTTCAACCCTAAGCCTTGCCTCAATCACAATCACAACCCTAACCCTAGCTTTATGAGGACCACATTGGAAACAAGGGTTTTAATAAATGCTTTGAAGTGCTATACTCTCGGACCACATTGTACATATTGTTGTATATGTCTCTTACCCAAATAAGTTCAATTCAATTCATGTCCACATCCTGGTTCAACCCTTACCCTTGCCTCAATAACAATCACAACCCTAACCCTTACCTTAACCCTAGCTTCATGTCAACTTCCTGGTTCAAACCTTACCCTTGCCTGAATCACAACCCCCCTAACCCTAACACTAGCTCCATGTCCACAAGTACCATGCCCCTCTAAACCCTGCAGTAAAGCAGACATGTCTGTTGTGAATTAAAAGGGCTTTCGAGGTATGCATTTTACAGCATGTCCTGCATTCTTCAGTCCGCAAGGGGAGAGGAATGTGATTTACAGGGTCTCTGTATGAGTGACAAGGTATTCAGGACACACACACACACACGACTCACAGACATCAGCCACAGACAGTCTGGCACACGGCACAGCGGGGGGGGGGGGGGGGGGGGGGCAGCTGCATGCCGACTAACACTGGTCTGGACTGGTCTCCACCGCTGGTAACCACTGGACCAGGAACAACTCAAATGATACATTGGCAACATCCACAGTCTAATGAAAGACTAACCCGAGATACACCATCTCCATCCAGTCAAACCTGTGGGACATGGGACTAGTGCTAGAGTAGTGTACTGAGCCACAGCCCCATAAGAGGACCACAGTACTAATGACGTTCTAATATAACGCTGCTGTCCTCTGGAAAAGGCCCTTCACTGATTGGATGAGCGATGAGAGCAGGGCAAAGAGCTGCAAGCGCCATGCTGTAAAATCAACCAATTGGCCAAGTAGGCAGATCCAGGCTGGCTGGTTTACAGGGAGCAGGCAGTTAGGCCCCCCTAATTACCACACAGGGTTAAGTCCTTACATCGCTCAGCATGGGGTCTAAAACAACCACCGTTGGGTCATTGAATAGAACAACAATTGCATTTGATCATTCAACAAATGAAAAATTGCTAATGATTTGTCATTTTAACCTCAGTAAAATGGTGCTTGTGACAGTTCCCTAAACCATCCCTGCCTGATAAAAATTCTGAACACCTAGTTTGTCTTCTGCAGCAGCCCAGACCTTCATCAGAGAAGGCTTTCATCCTGTGTCCCCTAGTCAGAACATCACCATCCACGGTGGTGCATCAGATCAGCCTCAACACACACACACACACACACACACACACACACACACACACACACACACACACACACACACACACACACACACACACACACACACACACACACACACACACACACACACACACACACACACACACACACACTTCCCCCTGCGGAGGGGCCTACACATGTCTGTTAGTGGCCTGCCGGAGATCTGAGGGTCTCTCCGTTCTCACCAGGCCCCCGTGAGAGCTTCCAAGAGGGGCAGCCAGCCCCCACCCCGCCGCTCCACTCTGCTGATGCTCGCTCTCATTTAACTTCTAAAGTGAAGAGTATTTGCTGCATGAGACACACCCGGGCCAACACACTTGAAGTGCCTCTCCTACATCTCCTGGATGTTGTTAATTAGATATAGCACAATACCAAAGCTCTCCTCTCCCAAAGTGGTGTCAGGGGCTTCTGTCAGAGAGACAGAGAGACAGAGAGAGAGAAAGAGAGAGAGAGAGAGAGCAGCCACAAAGTTGTCAGCACACGCACTCCCAATGAGGAAGAGAGGGGGAGGGGAGGAGATGATGGTTTTCCCTGCATATAGGATGTAGCAGTGCCTGGGCTGGTCCTTATTGGGGAAATGATTATGTTCGAAATGGGATTGTCCCATGCCTGCTCGGTTGGAACAGCACATTTTATACATGGGCAGCCAGTCTACCCGACGACAGTGTTGCTCACTGTTTGACTGGCCGCATGGGGACTCAAATTGATTCATAAATGAACGTTGTCTTTCAGCGGCAAAGAGGCCCGGCTAGAATTCAGAGAAATGTGCATGATATTATTTTAATAAAAATGAATGACCTATCAGGGATTTTTGTGCATGATTCATCAAGGATGGCATCACAAGCAGGAACTAGGGCTGCGGGGCTATCTGTGGGGAAGATTCGGCCTTGTTAGCATGTAATATGTAATAATATGTGTGATAATGCACGGCTGGGGCTATAATGGGGTAATGTAGTGTTTGATAAGCAGCACAAGGGAGTGTAAGTGGGGGGGTGGGCTAGAGGACATGCAGTCTCCTTCACCATCTCCTTTGTGACAAAGTAGATTTTCTTTGACTGACAGGGTGGATCCGGTGATCATTGGACCAGCAACACTTCAATCATTCACTTAATCAGAATTTTCCATCGGTCAGAGACACAATTCAACCCAACAACTAGCATTGGCTTTAAGTGACACCACGTCTCCTTGATATCCCTGGTTATTATATGATCGCAATGATGGTTAAACAACCACATTACAGGAATAGTCAAAACAGCACATGAATATACAGTTGAAGTCGGAAGTTTACGTACACCTTAGCCAAATACATTTAAACTCAGTTTTTCACAATTCTTGACATTTAATCCTAGTAAAAATTCCCTGTTTTAGGTCAGTTAGGATCACCACTTTATTTTAAGAATGTGAAATGTCAGAATAATAGTAGAGAGAATGATTTATTTCAGGTTTTATTTCTTTCATCACATTCCCAGTGGGTCAGAAGTTTACACACACTCAATTAGTATTTGGTAGCATTGCTTTAAATTGTTTAACTTGGGTCAAATGTTTTGGGTAGCCATCCACAAGCTTCCCACAATAAGTTGGGTGAATTTTGGCCCATTCCTCCTGACAGAGCTAGTGTAACTGAGTCAGGTTTGTAGGCCTCCTTGCTCGCACACACTTTTTCAGTTTTGCCCACAAATTTTCTATAGGATTGAGGTCAGGGCTTTGTGATGGCCACTCCAATACCTTGACTTTGTCCTTAAGCCATTTTGCCACAACTTTGGAAGTATGCTTGGGGTCATTGTCCATTTGGAAGACCCATTTGCGACCAAGCTTTAACTTCCTGACTGATGTCTTGAGATGTTGCTTCAATATATCCACATCATTTTCCTACCTCATGATGCCATCTATTTTGTGAAGTGCACCAGTCCCTCCTGCAGCAAAGCACCCCCACAACATGATGCTGCCACCCCCGTGCTTCACGGTTGAGATGGTGTTCTTCGGCTTGCAAGCATCCCCCTTTTGCTTCCAAACGTAACGATGGTCATTATGGCCAAACAGTTCTATTTTTGTTTCATCAGACCAGAGGACATTCCTCCAAAAAGTACGATCTTTGTCCCCATGTGCAGTTGCAAACCGTAGTCCGTATTTTTTTATGGCGGTTTTGGAGCAGTGGCTTCTTCCTTGCTGAGTGGCCTTTCAGGTTATGTCGATATAGGACTCGTTTAACTGTGGATATAGATACTTTTGTACCTGTTTCCTCCAGCATCTTCACAAGGTCCTTTGCTGTTGTTCTGGGATTGATTTGCACTTTTCGCACAACTCTAGGAGACAGAACATGTCTCTTACCTGAGCGGTATGACGGCTGCGTGGTCCCATGGTGTTTATACTTGCGTACAGACGTTTGGAAATTGCTCCCAAGGATGAACTAGACTTGTGGAGGTCTACAATTCTTTTTGAGGTCTTGGCTGATTTCTTTTGATTTTCCCATGATGTCAAGCAAAGAGGCACTGAGTTTGAAGGTAGGCCTTAAAATACATCCACAGGTACACCTCCAATTGACTCAAATGATCAGAAGCTTCTAAAGCCATGACATCATTTTCTGGAATTTTCCAAGCTGTTTAAAGGCACAGTCAATTGTATGTAAACCTTTGACACACTGGAATTGTGATATAGTGAATTATAAGTGAAATAATCTTTCTGTAAACAATTGTTGGAAAAATGACTTGTGTCATGCACAAAGTAGATGTCCTAACCGACTTGCCAAAACTGTAATGTGTTAACAAGAAATTTGTGAAGTGGTTGAAAAACGAGTTTTAATGACTCCAACCTAAGTGTATGTAAACTTCCGACTTCAACGGTATATTTTAGTGATAAGTGTTTTGTCAACTGCACAGTTAACGTGAAATGCTTAACTTGCATGCTCTACCTAACAGTGCAGTAATCAATATAACAAATGTATAACTAATTAAAAAAATATATATATATATAATAAAGACAACATTAGAAAAAATTAAATATGAAGCTTTGGTGGTTCAATGTAAAGTGAGCACTGTCTTGGAGTCAAACACTAGATACAAGTGTTTTAGAGCAGGGTTCCACAATTGGCCCCCATGTTCTCTGAGCAATAAAAAAAAGTTAATATTTTTTATTGTTGGACATAAGACTGTAAAAACACGAGCAAATCCACTCCAAGTGATTTCAATTTTGGAAATATGTTCCAAAGAGATATACATGTATGTGCTCGTAAACAAAATGTAAGCAAGGTTTTAAATTATTTTGTTTTAGTCAAATAGGACATCTTGTCAAGGTGTCAGTGTGCAGCGGGTAGGACGGAGTCAGGCGCAGGACACAGAACTGAGTAAAAATGTACTTTACACGAAATATCACAAAATAATTCCACGCAGGGAAAATACTCCAGCTCACACAAACAAAGCAACCACTT
The DNA here is from genome assembly GCF_901001165.1 of Salmo trutta. NCBI lineage: Eukaryota > Metazoa > Chordata > Actinopteri > Salmoniformes > Salmonidae > Salmo > Salmo trutta. The sequence goes on from NC_042962.1 coordinate 45,501,958, forward strand.
AACAAAGAACAAACACGCACAAAACCATGTGGGAACCAGAGGGTTAAATAGGGAATAAATAATAACGTAATGGAAACCAGGTGTGTACAATCAAGACAAAACAAATGGATAATGAAACGTAGATCGGTGGCGGCTAGAAAGCCGGGGACGTCGACCGCCGAATGCCGCCCGAACAAAGAGGGGCACCAACTTCGGCGGAAGTCGTGACAGTACCCCCCCTTGACGCGCGGCTCCAGCAGCGCGCCGACACCGGTCTCGGGGACGACCCGGAGGACGAGGCGCAGGACGATCCGGGTGGAGACGGTGAAATTCCTGCAGTAAGGAAGGGTCCAGGATGTCCTCCACCGGCACTCAGCATCTCTCCTCCGGATCGTACCCCTCCCACTCCTCCCCTCGCCCGATGCCTTGAGTCCATGATGGCTCGAAGAGTATACGCCGGGGACCCCTCGATGTCCAGAGGGAGCGGAGGAACCTCCCGCACCTCAGACTGCTGGAGCGGACCAGCCACCACCGGCCTGAGGAGAGACACATGGAACGAGGGGTTAATATGGTAATCAGGGGGGGAGCTGTAACCTATAACAAACCTCGTTCAGTCTCCTCAGGACTTTAAATGGCCCCACAAACCGCGGACCCAGCAGGCAAAGCGGCAGGTTTCGGGTCGAGAGCCAGACCCGGTCCCCCGGTGCATACACCGGGGCCTCACTGCGGTGGCGGTTGGCGCTTGCCTTCTGCCGCCTGATGGCCCATTGTAGGCGCACATGGGCAGCGTCCCAAGTCTCCTCCGAGCGCCAAAACTATTCATCCACCGCAGGTGCCTCGATCTGGCTCTGAAGCCACGGTGCCAGGGCCGGCTGATAACCTCTTACACACTGAAAAGGAGATAGGTTAGTGGAGGAGTGGCGGAGGGAGTTTTGGGCCATCTCTGCCCAGGGGATGAAAGCCGCCCAATCCCCCGGCCGGTCCTGGCAATAGGACCGCAGAAACCTACCCACATCCTGGTTAACTCTCTCCACCTGCCCGTTACTCTCAGGGTGAAAACCTGAGGTGAGGCTGACCGAGACCCCCAGGCGTTCCATAAACGCCCTCCAGACCCTAGACGTGAACTGGGGACCCCGATCAGAAACTATATCCTCAGGCACCCCGTAGTGCCGGAAGACGTGGGTGAACAGGGCCTCCGCAGTCTGTTGAGCCGTAGGGAGACCGGGCAAAGGGAGGAGACGGCAGGACTTAGAAAAACGATTCACAACGACCAGGATCGTGGTGTTTCCCTGTGACGGAGGAAGATCCGTCACGGAATACACCGATAGGTGTGACCACGGCCGTTGTGGAACGGGTAGGGGTTGTAATTTCCCTCTGGGCAGGTGCCTAGGTGCCTTGCACTGGGCGCACACCGAGCAGGAGGAAACATAAACCCTCACATCCTTAGCTAAAGTGGGCCACCAGTACTTCCCACTAAGAGAGCGCACTGTCTGACCGATGCCAGGATGACCAGAGGAGGGTGACGTGTGGGCCCAACAGATCAAACGATCGCGGACATCAGACGGAAAGTACAGATGCCCAACTGGACACTGGGTGGGAATGGGCTCTGTACGTAATGCCCGCTCGATGTCCACGTCCACCTCCCACACCACCGGTGCCACCAGGCAAGAAGCCGGAAGTATGGGAGTGGGATCCGTGGACTGCTCCTCTGTGTCATACATCCGGGACAGTGCGTCTGCCTTAGCGTTCTGGGAACCTGGTCTGTAGGATAGGGTGAAAACAAAACGGTGAAAAACATTGCCCACCTGGCCTGGCGAGGGTTCAGTCTCCTCGCCGCCCGGATGTACTCCAGATTGCGGTGGTCAGTCCAAATGAGGAAAGGGTGTTTAGCCCCCTCAAGCCAATGCCTCCACGCCTTCAGAGCCTTGACAACAACCAACAGCTCCCGGTCCCCCAAGTCATAGTTTCGCTCCCCCGGCTGAGCTTCTTCGAAAAGAAAGCACAGGGGCGGAGCTTTGGTGGTGTACCCGAGCGCTGAGACAGCACAGCTCCTATCCCAGCCTCGGACGCGTCCACCTCCACTATAAATGCAGAGGAGGGATCAGAATGAGCCAGCACGGGAACCGAGGTAAACAGAGCCTTCAGGTGACCAAAAGCCCTGTCCGCCCCAGCTGACCACTGCAGTCGCCCCGGTCCCCCCTTCAGCAAGGAGGTAATGGGAGCCGCTACCTGACCAAAGCCCCGGATAAACCTCCGGTAGTAGTTGGCAAACCCTAAGAACCACTGCACCTCCTTTACCGTGGTTGGAGTCGGCCATTTACGCACGGCTGAAATGCAGTCATTTTCCATCGCCACCCCTGAAGCGGAAAGGCGGTACCCTAGGAAGGAGACGGACTGTTGGGAGAACAGACATTTCTCAGCCTTGACATACAGGTCATGCTCCAACAGTCGACCAAGCACCCTGCGCACCAGGGACACATGCTAAGCGCGTGTAGCGGAGTATATCAGAATGTCATCTATATACACCACTACACCCTGCCCGTGCAGGTCCCTGAAAATCTTGTCTACAAAGGATTGGAAGACTGATGGAGCATTCATCAACCCGTACGGCATGACGAGGTACTCATAGTGCCCAGAGGTGGTACTAAATGCCGTCTTCCACTCATCCCTCTCCCGGATACGCACCAGGTTGTAAGCGCTCCTGAGATCCAATTTTGTGAAGAAGCGCACCCCGTGCAGTGACTCTGTCACACTGGCTATGAGAGGCAGCGGGTAACTGTACTTCACCGTGATCTGATTTATACCTTGATAGTCAATACACGGGCGTAAACCTCCATCCTTCTTCTTCACAAAAAAGAAACTCGAGGAGGCAGGTGAAGTGGAAGGCCGAATGTATCCCTGTCCCAGAGACTCGGAGACATATGTTTCCATAGCCGCCGTCTCCTCTTGTGACAGAGGATACACGTGACTCCTGGAAAGTGCTGCGTCTACCAGGAGATTTATCGCACAATCCCCCCGTCGATGAGGTGGTAGTTGAGTCGCCTTCTTCTTACAGAAGGCGAGAGCCAAATCGGCATATTCAGGGGGGATGTGCACGGTTTGGACTCTCCACCGTAGTTGCACCTATGGAAACACTTACACACCTCCCTGAGCACTGACGTGACCATCCCGTGAGAGCCCTATGTTGCCACGAAATAGTGGGGTCATGATAGGCCAACCAGGGAAGGCCCAACACCACAGGAAACGCAGGAGAATCGATCAGGAAGAGACTAATTCTCGCCTCATGACTCTCCTGCGTTATCATACATAGTGGAGTGGTGGCCTCCCTAATCAGCCCCGACCCTAAAGGACGACTATCTAAGGCATGTACAGGGAAGGGCACATCAACAGGAACAATAGGGATCCCTAATCTAAGTGCAAATGAACAGTCAATAAAGTTCCCAGCTGCGCCTGAATCTACTAACGCCTTATGCTGGGAATGCGGAGAAAACTCAGGAAATTCTATACACACACGTGTGCAACAGGGAGCTCTGGGTGAGTCGGGTGCCTACTCACCTGGGATGATCCACCAGTGCCCTGCCTGCTGCTTCGACTCCCTGGGGAACCTCCCCAGCACCGACCAGCAGTGTGCCCTCCGTGGCCACATGTGGTGCAGGAAAAGGCCCCCCCCCCCCGGTCAACCTCAGAGCAGCACCTCCGAGCTCCATAGGTGTAGGGTCGGAGGTGCTGGGGGATGGAATGGACGGGCCCCGATCCGGACGTCAGCGGGTGGCCAACAGGTTATCCAGCCGGATGGATAAATCCACCAGCTGGTCGAGGGTAAGAGTCCCTGCATGCCAGCTCCCGACGAACGTCCTCACGTAGACTGCATCGGTAATAGTCGATCAGGGCCCTTTCATTCCATCCCGCGCTGGCTGCCAGGGTCCTGAAGTCCAGTGCAAAGTCCTGTGCGCTCCTCATCCCCTGTCTAAGATGGAACAACCTTTCCCGGCCAACGCCGTATGGGGGAGAGAAGGCGCAGCGTTGGTCCACTATGAGGATTTCACCCGCCGCTTCCGGGCGGTATTCGATCATCCACCTGAGGGGAGAGCGGCGGGTGAAATTCTCATAGTGGACCAACGCTGCGCCTTCTCTCCCCCATATGGCGTTGGCCCACTCAAGTGCTCTCCCGACAAACAGGAGATGAGGGCGGACACGCTCTCGTGTCCCGAGGGAGCCGGGTGGGCGGTCGCCAGGTAGAGCTCCAACTGGAGCAGGAACCCCTGGCACCCGGCAGCCGTCCCATCATATGCCCTCGGGAGCGAGAGTCGAATCCCACTGCGTCCAGGTGACGGAGGAGTGGACAGCGGTGTGGGTTGGGGTGAAGTGGATGGGGCTGTGGGAAAACCCCCTCTGTCCCATTGCTCCATGGTGTGCAGCACGCGATCCATGGCTGTGGCAAGATTTTGGAGCATCGTCGCATGCTGCTGGACGCGCTCCTCCACCGGTAACAGAGGACTGGGTGTACCTGCTGACTCCATAATTGGTGCGTGTTTCTGTCAAGGTGTCAGTGTGCAGCGGGTAGCACGGAGTCAGGCGCAGGACACAGAACTGAGTAAAAATGTACTTTACACGAAATATCACAAAATAATTCCACGCAGGGAAAATACTCCAGCTCACACAAACAAAGCGACTACTTAACAAAGAACAAACACGCACAAAACCATGTGGGAACCAGAGGGTTAAATAGGGAATAAATCATAACGTAATGGAAACCAGGTGTGTACAATCAAGACAAAACAAATGGATAATGAAACGTAGATCGGTGGAGGCTAGAAAGCCGGTGACGTCGACCGCTGAACGCCGCCCGAACAAGGAGGGGCTCCAACTTCGGAGGAAGTCGTGACACATCTGTTTGGGCTTCTTACGGTCAATTTGCAGTCCACAAATTATTTAAAATTGAGTTCTGGCCCCCTGACCCTCCCCTCAAGAAAATAATTGTCCCACGGCTGACAGTCCAAAGAGAGAGAAAGATCTCATTGAATAGTATTCTCCTGCAGCACTGAGGTGAGCGGTGAAGCAACCTGGAAGTCATAAATCCTTCTGAGGTGGTTTATAAGGAGTATTAAAAATATATTACTAACTCATGGTGATGTCCTACTGACTTCCTGACTTCTGATCCGCTCATTACAATAGGACCACCACACAGCCAATAGGAGGAGAAGGGCTAGGAAGAGCAGGATGTCAAGGGCCATGTCTCTATACCTGGTGAATATTAACAATGCTTCCTGCATAATCTACCTCTGCTGAAAGGTTACAGAGTGGAGTGGGAAAGAAAGACACCCCTGGTTGAGTTAGTGAGGGAGAGGGAGTCACTCACTTCAAAAGCTGGTGTCTTACTCATGATAAAGTGTTATAAAATGGCCAAGTTAACAGATTTAAATAGCTGCAAACTTGTAAACTCAGCAAAAAAAGAAATGTTCTCTCACTGTCAACTGCGTTTATTTTCAGCAAACTTAACATGTGTAAATATTTGTATGAACATAACAAGATTCAACAACTGAGCCATAAACTGAACAAGTTCCACAGACATGTGACTAACAGAAATGGAATAATGTGTCCCTGAACAAAGGGGGGGTCAAAATCAAAAGTAACAGTCAGTATCTGGTGAGCCACCAGCTGCATTAAGCATTAAGTACTGCAGTTCATCTCCTCCTCATGGACTGCAGCAGATTTGCCAGTTCTTGCTGTGAGATGTTACCCCACTCTTCCACCAAGGCACCTGCAAGTTCCCAGAAATTTCTGAGGGGAATGGCCCTAGCCCTCACCCTCCGATCCAACAGGTCCCAGACGTGCTCAATGGGATTAAGATCCGGGCTCTTCACTGGCCATGGCAGAACACTGACATTCCTGTCTTGCAGGAAATCACGCACAGAACGAGCAGTATGGCTGGTGGCATTGTCATGATGGAGGGTCATGTCAGGATGAGCCTGCAGGAAGGGTACCACATGAAGGAGGAGGATGTCTTCCCTGTAACGCACAGCTTTGAGAATGCCTGCAATGACAACAAGCTCAGTCCGATGATGCTGTGACACACCGCCCCAAACCATGACGGACCCTCCACCTCCAAATCGATCCCACCAGAGTACAGGCCTCAGTGTAACGTTCATTCCTTTGACAATAAACGCAAATCCAACTATCACCCCTGGTGAGACAAAACCGCGGCTCGTCAGTGAAGGGCACTTTTTGCCAGTCCTGTCTGGTCCAGCGATGGTGGGTTTGTACCCATAGGCGATGTTGTTGCCGGTGATGTCTGGTGAGGACCTGCCTTACAACAGGCCTACAAGCCCTCAGTCCAGCCTCTCTCAGCCTATTGCGGACAGTCTGAGCACTGACGGAGGGATTGTGCGTTCCTGGTGTAACTCGGGCAGTTGTTGTTGCCATCCTGTACCTGTCCCACAGGTGTGATGTTCGGATGTACCGATCCTGTGCAGGTGTTGTTACACGTGATCTGCCACTGCGAGGACGATCAGCTGTCCGTCCTGTCTCCCTGTGGCGCTGTCTTCGGTGTCTCACAGTACGGACATTGCAATTTATTGCCCTGGCCACATCTGCAGTCCTCATGCCTCCTTGCAGCATGCCTAAGGCACGTTCACGCAGATGAGCAGGGACCCTGGGCATCTTTCTTTTGGTGTTTTTCAGAGTCAGTAGAAAGGTCTCTTTAGTGTCCTAAGTTTTCCTAACTGTGACCTTAATTGCCTACCTGTTAGCTGTTAGTGTCTTAACGACCGTTCCACAGGTGCATGTTCATTAATTGTTTCTAATTCAGTGAACAAGCATGGGAAACAGTGTTTAAGCCCTTTTACAATGAAGATCTGTGAAGTTATTTGGATTTTTACGAATTATCTTTGAAAGACAGAGTCCTGAAAAGGGGACGTTTCTTTTTTTTTGCTAAGTTTATGTTATATGTGTTTGAATGTGTGCGTCTACCAATACTGTACGGCCGTGTGTGTGTGTGTGTGAGTTTGAACTTATGTGTACTGCGAGCATCTTTGTCACACAGTCATGCGGTAAAGCTTTGTGGGGAATGTCATATCAGATGGCGTGGTTTAAAGCTGAAAGATTTACTGAAAATGGATTCCAGATGCAGGCTCAAAAACACCAAGTCCCAGTTGTGATGCTCTGAGCAGCTCAGCAGAACTCTGGTAGCAGACAGCCCCTATCCAAACAGAGGCTAAGCAGAAGGCACCCTCATACAGAAAGCCCACCTCCTCCTCAACAGAAAACACCAGCTCTGCGCCCCAATACAAGTTCATTTCTCCGGCAGCGTGTACTTGTTAACCTCACTTCATGGATTTCAGAGAAAATGACTGGTGGAAGAAATAGGCTTTTAAAATTGTGGTGAGTAGTTCAAGAATGTAAGAAAGGACAGGTTATTAGAGGGCAAGATTGTCTTTGCGCTAAGCAGAGGCCCATCAGTGCCCATTATGGTCCCACAATCAACTGCCCAAAAACAGACTCGTTCACCTGGGACCCACCTATTTACACAACAGTCTGTCAAGAAGGAGTCTATCCACTCTGCAGCTTAAATGCAGCGGTTTTGGGGAACTTATTCATCATAAATCCTAGACAATAGGGGTGGGTAGAAAGTGTTAAAGGATGCAGGGGGCGTCAAGTGAAGTTGTTGTCCGTGTTAGTCACTTGATGGAAATGAAATAAGTACTTCAGTTCTGATTTTTTTTTTCTTATAAATCAAATGTGATAGAATATGATAATACACTTTTCCAACAAAAGCAGTGTTGGGTTTAATTTTGATTAAAAAAAAAACATTAGAGCAAATTTTTACAAAATATTACATCACAAACATTACAGCACAATTTTAAATAATGTATATCACTATAATCCCGGATATGTATCCCAGTATTACAAAAACTGTTGAGAAGGCTTATCCAATCGGTTGCGAGGCCATCAGTGTCATTAACTAATATAACATACATATTCATGATGTGTTGCTATGCAAAATAGCATCTGTCTTTCAATAGCCTACCATCTGTTTAAGGGACTTTGTAATATGAACTGTTTATTAAAGAAATACCACACAATAAGGCATTTGGAAAACAATTGTGATGCTTATTACCTTGAAAGTTTATACACAAAAATAGGTATTAGTGGTATTTTGATGCGTAGTAATTTGTTGATGTGGATGATGGAATGTCCCCTTTAGTATTCGTTCAAAAAGGAGAGGAGAGGAGAGGAGAGGAGGGGAGAGGAGGGGAGAGGATGAGGGGGCAGTGTGGTGAACCTGAAGCCAGGCTACGTTTTTTTTTAATGAGTGCTTCCTGAAGCCCCAGAGAGGGGGGACCTGGAGGTCCTGTGAACAGCAAGGTGGCATTCCTGACCTCCCTCTGCTGCTTCCACTACCCTGGCTTCCTGACTCTCTCAGACCCTGCTATCTGCAGAGTTTTAACACACTCCATCTCTCCCTCGTTGTCTCAGCCTTGAACTTTCCTGAAATGCTACTAAGGGCCTGGATATTAGAGTCCAACAGCTGATCACTAATTGAGCATGACTGCAGTGGGACTGGGCTAGAGATGCTAGAGGTGCTTTGACCGTGGTCCTACTCTCCCTCCCTCTCTCGCCCTGCAGTACCCAGGATGTCAAGTCATGCCTCATGCCGGAGATGTTTTCCCACCTAAAATTATGAACACCTTTCAAGTGCTAAAAGCGGAGGTTTTGCTGTTACTGTCAGGTTCACCATTCAACTAAAAGGGTATCCAGTGTTTTACCACTCTCTCATCGACAGACTAACGGTGGATGGTGATGTTTATAGGGCCAGGATGGTGATAGTGTTGTATCACTAGCAGGGGAGACCAGGGCTAATGCCCTTGATGGTGTGATTGTCCCTGGACTGTGATGAGCATGGACACAGTAGTAACAAGGCCCTGCGATGGAACTAATTCAATGAGCAGAACTGATACAAAATCAGTTGAACTTTCATTTAATTTGAGATACTTGCAATCAAGACAGAGGATTTTACTTCTGTGTACTTGGGCACCTTTTGCATGTATTTGTTTGAATGTTTCTTACTTTTTCATGAATAAATCTATACTGAAAGGGATGTTTCATAAGGCCTCAATAAAATAACTTCCATATAACCTACATCTGCCATTCAGTATAAGTCTGAGCAGTACATTGGTTTCTACATCTAGTGCTGGCTTGAGAAGGTGAAGTAACAAAAGCTTGACTGGGAATGCAGTTGAGACACAGCATATCTTAACCATGAAGCTGTCAAGACAATCTCTCCCAGAACATACCCACTTACCCCATAACGGAGCAACGGAGCAAACCTCCCCAAAACACTGAAGCGTTCACTCAGAGAGCAAAGACCCACACAAGAACCATCCCTCTTTGATCTGCATGGCACACGAGGTCAACAACGTAACGGTGGTTTGGTTCAAACATAAATAATACATTTCTACATCTTCACAAAGAAAAGCTGGTTTGAAGATTGCATTTCGTTGCGGTCTGAGAAGACAGGTTCTCCTGAAGGGAAGTTCATCTCAACCCAGAATTTCAAAACAAAAATGTACTGTAGCTAAGGCCCAAAATAACAAAGGAGCCCTGTGTTGGCTACATAGGGTGAAAGTACGTCTCTGTGATGGGATTGTGTTCTTCCACTGGCAAAGACTACTGTTTAAAGTAGAGTTAAAACTATTGTAGCCATTGAAAATACAGTTTGTCTCCGTGAAAATGATCTTATTTCTGAAAAGGATTTAACAGTGACTAAGCTACTGATATCATTGATTTACAGACTGATGCAATAACTCCACAGTAACACATGCTAATGGTTTTCCCAGTGAGAAAATAATTCACGCCTGCCAAAATCTATCAAGTAAAAAGGCTCCAAATCATTATTATTTTCCTCTTTTTTGAAGAAGAAGAAAACCTGCAGTCCTTCTCAGTTTATAAATCACTGTGGCTATTAACACGCCTTTTCAATAAGCAGGAAAATGCAACATCATTTTCCACAGCAATTAGACAGCCTGATGTAAAGTAACTTGGCTGAGGCACCAGGCATGTTGTATGGCTCCTTCTAGCCTTGCTGGAAGGACTTAACAGGGCTACAGCGGCTGAGCAGCGCATGCTTTGGCTGGGAAAGCAGGACTGGAGTTGGGCAAGAGGACATGGTGATGCAATGCTGCTACAGAGAGCGAGCTGGTCTCCTCTCCGCCTCTCCGCCTCTCCTCTCTGTTCTTCTCTTAACACCTTTCCTTTCCTCTTCTCTGCTCTCCTATCCTCTCATCACCTCTCTCGCCAAAGAAAACCCACTCCCTTTTTCTTCTGTCTGATTACCAGCACAGTAATAACCTCACATAAAGCCTCTGCAGACAGACAACATCTGCAGACAGACAACATTCACTCTCTCCACCCCTCGCCCCTCGTTCCTCGTCCGGACTGCCCGGCATTAGAACCCAGTTATGCAAAGCAGCCAGAGCCCGATGCCTGTCACCAGCTAATCACCACAACGATGATAGATGATGTTTATTTTGTGATGATGGAACGCAGCCCCCCGACTGATGATAATTGTAATAAAAAGGACAGATCAAGCCTCTAAAGTTAAATAATCAGGCAATAATTTGCATTAATGTCTGGTTGGGGTGTTGGGGGCCTTGACAGCTAGCAAGGGCCCCCGCGCCGCTCTGGCTTGTTAGGACGAGTCCACCTTCAAGCGCACCCATTGCCCTTGGCCTCCAGAGAGCGATTGTCTTACATCCCATATGATGACGGTCACTATCATAAGGACTCATTGCTAACCTTGAGAAAGATAGCCTGGACTTTGCTTCAATCTCACTGGGCACAGACGTCAATTCAACGTATATTCCATGTCGGTTCAACGTTTTTTTTCTTCATTGAAATGACGTGGAAATAACGTTGATTCAACCATGTGCACAGTGGGACGTATTCAACATAGTATTCTCAACAGCACAAAGCGTCTGGAATTACTCAATTGCTCATTTCTGCACGCCATTGGTTAGTTGATGATAGTCCACTGACTCCATTCCAGCCATTATTATGAGCCGTCCTCCCCTCAGCAGCCTCCACTGCTGTTCTCATTTTATACCTATTTAGTAGGTATTTCCAATATGCACAATTGTCAGTAGGCACATCCTTTTCTACGGTTGTTTCTTTTCGATAAATATATACAGTAGTATCATCATACCAAAGCTAGACACTGACCATTCATCTGACCCTCCATCTGTCCAATACCACAGACTAGAGTGACCTGAACCACAGACGTTCCCCTGGAACAAGTCCCTTGAACCCCTTGAGCAGAGCAATGTTCATTAGACAACCAACCAAGGACTTGGAAACATTTGCCTCAGTCAGTTCAGTTGTCCTGTTTTTTACTAAGTGTTTGAACCGAGGGGTCTCCAAGGGAAACGGAGCCTCTGGTGGAGGGCCAGCTGGACTAAAAAGAAGAAGCCAAAAAAAAAAGTAGTAGAGAAAGTAGGGAAGAGGCTAATGGGGCTCCACTCCTTTTAAGTGTGAAGTACCAGAGGAATAGATGAATGTGGAGAATTCCCCACATGCACCAATTGACATTGAGGAGGAACACTGTTTTTTTTCTCCTTTTCGGTCTTTTGGCTAAGGAACTTTCAAACCTGTATTTAAATAGGACTGAGGCTGAAGTTAAACAATATCCTGAAATGAATACAGTGTTGACATCCATCGACTAACAGATATACTGTATTGAGACAAAATAAAAATAAAAAATTGTTTTGTGGTGTATCGATGTGCTTCTTTTTAGATATTCTCTTGAAGATAAGAATAGTATGTAGTACTCTATGCATAATACATGAGGTAAATTTATACTTTAACTAGCATCAATTCATACACATTTCCTTGGAGAGATAAGAAATTCTACAAATTAAATGAAACAAAATGGTCCTTTTTGTCCTTTCTATTTTTACCACAGATGTCGATGTCATAGGGAGGATTTATGTGTTTGCATTCATTTAGAGGATTGTTGAAACAAAATGTGATCCTCCTTCCACTCATATCACCTTCATGAATATTCAGTAGCCTCTGAGCACTGAGGGGGAAAACAAACAAAAAACAAACACAATTATCACAAGTGGCAATTTCAACCAGATGTCTGTAGGATTTGCCGGGCTGCGGCTACGGTAACTACAGTGTTTGATGGAGAACAAGCGTTCCAGAATCCTCCGTCCAGCCAATCGGAGAGGCTCTGGGGGTTCTAATGACCCCTAGGTCAGAGGGGTCACCAGAGTAAAAAGCAGATCTGAGAAACGGCGGGCCCATTGCCAAGACAGGCCCATAAATCCCCTCTCTCAGAGGAAGCCATCTTGTATTATGCTGTTAAATCAAACCATAATCACAGCCTTGCATTGTGCTGCTGGCCCCGACCCATGGCGCAGAGAGGAAGCTACAATATGGAGAGAGATCAATTAGCCTGTGAGCTGAGGAGGAAAATAATGTGCTGCTCTGAGAGAGAGAGAGAGAGAGAGAGAGAGAGAGAGAGAGAGAGAGAAAGATTGTTATGTTGCTTCGCAAAAATACATTTTGGCAGTTTTACCAATCTTTTTTAGAAATAATGAATAAGTAAAATCACTTGTTTTCTGCATGAAAAATACTAAACAAATTATTTTTATATGAATAGATAGATCCTAAATGATAACATAAACTAAATGATAACACACAAACACGGCCGTACAGTATCGGTAGACGCACACATTCAAACACATAACATAAACTTAGCAAAAAAAGAAACGTCCCTTTTTCAGGACCCTGTCTTTCAAAGATAATTCGGAAAAATCCAAATAACTTCACAGATCTTCATTGTAAAAGATTTAAACACTGTTTCCCATGCTTGTTCAATAAATTATAATGAACATGCACCTGTGGAACGGTCGTTAAGACACTAACAGCTTACAGACGGTAGGCAATTAAGGTCACAGTTATGAAAACTTAGGACACCAAAGAAGCCTTTCTACTGACTCTGAAAAACACCAAAAGAAAGATGCCCAGGGTCCCTGCTAATCTGCGTGAACATGCCTTAGGCATGCTGCAAGGAGGCATGAGGACTGCAGATGTGGCCAGGACAGTAAATTACAATGTTCGTATTGTGAGACGCCTAAGACAGCGATACAGGGAGACAGGACGGACAGCTGATCGTCCTCGCAATGGCAGACCACGTGTAAAAACACCTGCACAGGATCGGTACATCCGAACATCACACCTGCGGGACAGGTACAGGATGGCAACAACAACTACCGAGTTACACCTGGAACGCCCAATCTCTGCATCAGTGCTCAGACTGTCCGCAATAGGCTGAGAGAGGCTGGACTGAGGGCTTGTAGGCCTGTTGTAAGGCAGGTCCTCACCAGACATCACCGGCAACAACGTCGCCTATGGACACAAACCCACTGTCGCTGGACCAGACAGGACTGGCAAAAAGTGCTCTTCACTGACGAGTCGCGGTTTAGTCTCACCAGAGGTGATGTTCGGATTCGCATTTATCGTCGAAGGAATGAGTGTTACACCGAGGCCTGTACTCTGGAGCGGGATCGATTTGGAGGTGGTGGGTCCATCATGTCTGGGGCGCTGTGTCACAGCATCATCGGACTGAGCTTGTTGTCATTGCAGGCAATCTCAACGCTGTGCGTTACAGGGAAGACATCCTCCTCCCTCATGTGGTACCCTTCCTGCAAGCTCATCCTGACATGACCCTCCAGCATGACAATGCCTCCAGCCATACTGCTCGTTCTGTGCATGATTTCCTGCAAGACAGGAATGTCAGTGTTCTGCCATGGCCAGCTAAGAGCCCAGATCTCAATCCCATTGAGCACGTCTGGGACCTGTTGGATCGGAGTGCGAGGGCTAGGGCCATTCCCCCCAGAAATGTCCGGGAACTTGCAGGTGCCTTGGTGGAAGAGTGGGGTAACATCTCACAGCAAGAACTGGCAAATCTGGTGCAGTCCATGAGGAGGAGATGCACTGCAGTACTTAATGCAGCTGGTGCCCCCCCCCCCCCCCCCTTTGTTCAGGGACACATTACTCCATTTCTGTTAGCCACATGTCTGTGGAACCTGTTCAGTTTATGGCTCAGTTGTTGAATCTTGTTATGTTCATACAAATATTTGCACCTATTAAGTTCGCTGAAAATAAACGCATTTGACAGTGAGAGGACGTTTCTTTTTTTGCTGAGCTTATATCTACTTCGAAGTGCTTACTGTAAGTTGAGAGAACATTATACAGACAGAATAACAAAAAACATATTCTACAGCCTATGTATGAAATGGTGTTGATCCATTGTAGAATGCATGTTCAACAGGTTGAAGTGTTGTCAACTTAGAGCTGTCTGGTTCAATTTAGCAGCCCTTAAGCTCCCTCTAGTGGACACACATGGAACAGCTTTAAGTCACCAACCAATTTGACAGAACGCCTTTAAGGCATACTGTACATACAGTGAGTAAGTAGATTGATGATAGTGTAATTACAGTGTAATTAAATCACTACTTTAAAAACACATCAGACATCTTCAGAAGGGATACAATCATAACAGGCATTGAATTAGAGTGTTTGTAAGGTGTTTTCTTTTTTTTATCATCAGATTGAATTCTTTTCGGCGGAATATCCTTTTAACTAGAAGTGGCTCTCTGCTGGCTTGAAATGACATGAAATGTGGTGTGTTCAGACTGCTTAAAACACTGAATATCACATCAATCCCTGAATCCTACTTTGTTCCAGTTTCTTATCCTGAATAATAAAACAGAGAAATTCACCTCCTGGATTCCCAGATCAGCAGACATCTAGTGTCAGTTTGACACTGGTGCTGATCTGCTCTCTACAGCTGGGGGACTAAGCCAGGGGCCTGATGAGGGCCCTTCCATATTAAACAGGCAGATTAGACACCTTAAACGGAGGGCAGCCTAGAGAGGTGCTGTTACCGAGACCTCCGGGGTCCTGCTGCTCATCAGGCAGGTACGGTAGTGCAGTCACACACACACACAACAGGAAGGAAACCTCTCCTCTCTCCCCCACTGCCTGCTCTGCCTCACTGTCTTCCTCTCCTCACTGACCTCTTAGTCTGCCAGCGTCTGCTGCCGCGGTAATGCTACCACCATTCCCATCATGCACAGGGGCATACGAGCTCCCATGAGTCCCCACACCGCTCCCTGCCATCTGCCGTGATTTATAGAAAATGGCCGATGATTTATGGCCTAGTCATCTCACAATGAAGTTGTTTTCTTTCATTATGGCGACCTCCCGACCCAGCCGCCACTCCCCTGCATGCTTGGGGAAATGTGTGCTAATCATACACCATAAAGATCTTTAAACAGAAGGGGGTTGGCCGGGGCAGTGGAAATGGAGGGGGCTTTAATAAAATTAATTTTCAACAGCGTGTGAATACTAATAGAGCCGAGTAGAGCAGACCTTGGTGGTGGCGTGTCGGAGATGAGACGCGGCCACCGCAGAGCGATACCAGCCTTAATGAGACTGTTTTAGGGTATTAAGGACGGTGGAGACTAGGTAGCTGCCTGACAGGCCACGCACTGTAGCTACTGCACCGTTTCTCCTTCAGCTTTTGATCTCGAATTCAAAAGGACCTTTTGGAGTCTTGGGTGATCCAGAAGAGTTCAAAGATGAATGCCTAGTTAAAGCTTGTAAAACCTGGATGTCTCAATGGTTACACATTTGCCCCAATGTTAATTTAATCATATGCTGCCGATTGTAACAAACAATACAGGGAATCCACTTCAAAGCTGGCCAGCCTACTAACACTTTCTTTTTCATCACTAATGATGCAGGTGGCGATAGTGTTTTTCCACTCTTTATTGGTGAGCCTGATGCTGCAGTGACAAATGAGCGTCTGCAGTCTCATTGCTGATTCACCACATCCTAAGTGTAATGGCCTGTGCCCTCTATCCTACCTCTGATCGGGGAAGGCTACGGTGCACCTGTGAGACCATAGGAGCAGCAGGACAACTAATAACTGTTCAAATCAACTTTCAGTTTGCCTCCTCTAATGCCGTGTACACTAGCACGCGGTGCCGCGCAGTGAAACACCGCTTCCCATTCATTGGAAGGAAAGTGGTTAGAAGCGGAGAGGGCGGAGGACCGTGGTAGCCTACTTTTGCAGCCAAAATTATTTCAAAAAAATATATTAAATAAATACACAGAGGATGCTTTTCCTCTCAAGAAAATGCAAAGAGCGCCATCTGCTGCTATTCCCATGTCCTGCAGGAGATTTTTTTTCTCACACATTCTCGTGAAGATGCTGTATATCTGCTCTCAATTTATACTTCAAATATACAACATATGTGATTACATGCTTCGGACAGGGACTGAAGTCGGTTTATTTCAAGTTTAAATTTCAACAAATTCTATCACGGGTGAAAGAAGTGAACAAAACATGAAATATGTACAGTCATAATACACAGAAAATATAACAGACGGTATATAAATATAGGTACGGGAGGGATAAAACAATGACTGGAGCTAAACAAAAGAAGCATGCATTGTAAATGGTTCACAAGGCATAGAACAGCCAAGCCAATATTACATCTGTGGAAAATACTGCCATTAAACTGTTGGCTTTATTTACAGCAGCCTTGGGATGCATCCCAAATGGAACCTTATGCCCTATACTGGGCACTACTTTTGACCGGGTCCCACAAGGCTCTGGTCAAAAGTAGTGCACTAGGTAGGGAATAGGGTGCCACTTGGGACATAACCTTCGTCTTCGACGCAACACATTTCCTGTCTAATTCATGACATATAATACAGTATTTCAAAATGGGGGCAAAAATAACAATTCAAAACAGTATTCAGAAGCTATTAGTATGGATTAATATTGCAGGTATACTGTAAAAAAACAAAACAAGGCACAAGCAAATACACGCTCAAGATACATGGCTTGAGGATAATAGGGTTTGGTTTTTGATACAGGCCAATGTGTGCACACAGCATACAATTACAGTATAGTATACAATGTTTGGTCTGTTAAATCAGCCCTAGCTTGGTAGCTGTGATGGATATCAATAGTGTGTGTGTGTGTTATATAATACAAGCTGACCAGACATTCATAGATTAGAAGCAACGTTTCTTCAACATAAAGTCAGAGTTGGGAATGTTAGTTAATCATCGAGGTTGCTGGGTATAATATTTGCATGTTCCCTCGCATGCAAATGAGGTCTCTCTCTGACTCTCTTTTTATAACAAGTTTGTGAATCAATGATTAAAAGTACTGTACAAAACACTCATTTTAAGTTTCATTTTTGATTCAATTGCAACAGGCAGGTCTAACAAAAGAAATACTGTGTTTGTATTTGACAACATTTTGGACTTGGTCATAGCCATAGCTGATAAAATTGCTATGAGTTCTCACATTTGAGAAAACAGAAACATTGTGCACTGTTACAGTACATTTAACAGTCAATGTAGTGAAACCGTACTACAGAAACAGTAAGGCCCGATAGTGTTCTCAGTAACACGCCACCTTTATCTTGACTTTTAACAGGGTTGGGCTCAATTCATTTCAATCAAATCAGGAAGTAAACTGAAATTCCAATTTCATTTTTATCCCCATTGACAAGTATTGAGGAAAATTGGGAATTGGAATTTCTGAATTGAAATTGACCCAAACTCTGAATTCTTGTTCTAACCGAAACAACTGTACCTTTAACATTCATAATAAGGAGAGTAAAATACATTAGGTTTAACGCCATGATTAGTATTTCTAAAGCAGCAGTAACATTTCATAGGTGCGCATAAAAATGACATCTATACATTTCAAACAAGGATGGTTAACTTACAATGGTCATTTACAGTGCTTTGACAAAAAAGTTCATCCAAGTAGTTGGATTTTTTGTAACTAATTAATTATTGCTGGATTCAATTCAAAAGACAAAACTTCTTACCTCTTTTTTTCCCTGTCTTTAAATTGTAAAAAAAAAAAAAAATTGCACTGGCACTTAAAATGTCCTTAGATTATCGACTAATACGTCAGATTGTCAAGGTCTTTCTACTATGTGACGAATAGGTACTGCCCATATTTAGATTTTAGACAAAATATTTCACATTTGAAAATTCTAGGACTCTTCATTGCGGTTTTACATTTGCAAGAATACTTCAGATCCCAGTAGTTTTGACTCATTACAACGTGCCCGAATGTTAAAGCACAAAAAACAGCAGACTCAAACCCCACCAACTCAACCAATAACTCCCCTTCCATAATAATGTATGAAGGGTGAGATTGTAATCCTTGTGAAAGGGGAAAACATTCCTTCACCAGTTGTTGGGGCCCAAACCACACAGTCAACACAGGTGTTACACAAATAGGAAGTTTACAGAGGCTTATTCAACACAGCTTTTCACTGCATGTACTAATCATTGGCCAGCCAAATGATCTTCACCCACTAATGGAAATTAAAGTTTTTTTTTTTTTAGATTCTCACTAACTAAGAAATTCTACCGCTTCACAAGGATTATTCTTTAAATACAGGCTTAAAAACATAGCATCGTCACTAAGAACAAATTCTTCAGACGGCAAATACTATGGAACAATTACTATCGAAATCGCCATTTTTAAACTGCCCCTTTACAAATAACCAAACAACACGTTTCCAAATAAGCCTATCTGTCCATTGCGAGAAGGAACACTAGAGGCAATGAGGCTGTCGTGTGCAGAGCGACACTCTGCTTGCATCAACATTAAAACCTTTCAGACGGTTTATAAAGGACTCAGGTTTCATTCAAAGCTCTTTACATTCATTCGACTAGGTCTGAAGTAGTGTCGCATTCGTATCTTAATAAAATGTGGAATAAACGGATTTACAAGACGACAAAACAGAAGGAAATCAAATACTGATTGCAACAGGCATAGGGTTTCCCAACAAGGAACAGCCTACAGCCTTTATTATAATACATTAAAACCACAAGGAGGTCTGGAAAGAAAGATTGAGGCACAACTGTTTCCCTATCTGGGTCACGTTCATTAGGGCACGCCATGGAAAATATTTCAAAACGGTAAAAAGAAAATTAGTGTTTCTAATTGGACCAGTAGTCCCTTCCTGTTTCATTCTGTTTTGCACCGATTGGTGCCCTATGAACATAACCCTGTACTGTATGTACCTGCACACACATGGATGGAGCCAGAGGGCCATGTTCATTAATATGAGGAGATGTCTGAGGAGCTGCTGCTGTTGCTGGTGGACGTCTGGGCTCTCTTTATGTACAAGTTCAGCAGCTTCATCTGGTGGGATAGTAAAGACGCTGAATGAAACCAACACATCACAACATGACGATTCAAGATATTGAAAAACATTCTGCAACCAGTAGATCTTGAAAAAAAAAAAGAGAAGGGAATTAAAGACATTGTCTGTGTCCCAAGTGGCACCCTATTTCCTAGTGCACTACAGGGTGCCATTTGAGACCGACCCAGACAGGGTGCTGAGATGAGACGGTAGTGTACCTTGCTTCCTGTGAGTTGGGCCAGGTAGGGCTTCAGCTCTTCACCGATGACAGAGTAGACAGCCACCAGACAGAACACACTGGCCTTCCTCACACTGCTCTCTGTGTTGTCGTACCCCTGTACACAGAGAGAGACATCAGAACAATACTAGACATACACTGAGTACAGCAAACATTAGGAACACCTTCCTAACATTGAGTTTCAGCCCCCCTTTTTGCGTCGGGGCATGGACTCTACAAGGTGTCGAAAGCGTTCCACATGGATGCTGGCCCAAGTTGGCTCGATGTCCTTTCGGTGGTGGACCATTCTTGATACACACGGGAAACTGTTGAGTGTGAAAAACCCAACAGCGTTGCAGTTCTTGACACAAACCGGTACGCCTGGCACCTACTACCGTACCCTGTTCAAAGGCACTTCCAATATTTGGACTTGCCCATTCACCCTCTGAATGGCACAACCTGGCCCAACTGAATGGCACACATACACAATCCATTTGTTACTTCTAGGTTGGACTACTGCAATGCTCTACTTTCCGGCTACCCGGATAAAGCACTAAATAAACTTCAGTTAGTGTTAAATACGGCTGCTAGAATCCTGACTAGAACCCAAAAATTTGATCATATTACTCCAGTGTTAGCCTCCCTACACTGGCTTCCTGTTAAGGCAAGGGCTGATTTCAAGGTTTTACTGCTAACCTACAAAGCATTACATGGGCTTGCTCCTACCTATCTTTCCGATTTGGTCCTGCCGTACATACCTTCACGTACGCTACGGTCACAAGACGCAGGCCTCCTAATTGTCCCTAGAATTTCTAAGCAAACAGCTGGAGGCAGGGCTTTCTCCTATAGAGCTCCATTTTTATGGAATAGTCTGCCTACCCATGTGAGAGATGCAGACTCGGTCTCAACCTTTAAGTCTTTACTGAAGACTCATCTCTTCAGTGGGTCATATGATTGAGTGTAGTCTGGCCCAGGAGTGTGAAGGTGAACGGAAAGGCTCTGGAGCAACGAACCGCCCTTGCTGTCTCTGCCTGGCCGGTTCCCCTCTCTCCACTGGGATTCTCTGCCTCTAACCCTATTACAGGGGCTGAGTCACTGGCTTATTGGTGTTCTTCCATGCCGTCCCTAGAAGGGGTGCATCACTTGAGTGGGTTGAGTACTGACGTGGTCTTCCTGTCTGGGTTGGCGCCCCCTCTTGGGTTGTGCCGTGGCGGAGATCTTTTTGGGCTATACTCGGCCTTGTCTCAGGATGGTAAGTTGGTGGTTGAAGATATCCCTCTAGTGGTGTGGGGGCTGTGCTTTGGCAAAGTGGGTGGGGTTATATCCTTCCTGTTTGGCCCTGTCCGGGGGTATCGTCGGATGGGGCCACAATGTCTCCTGACCCCTCCTGTCTCAGCCTCCAGTATTTATGCTGCAGTAGTTTATGTGTCGGGGGGCTAGGGTCAGTCTGTTATATCTGGAGTATTTCTCCTGTCTTATCCGGTGTCCTGTGGGAATTTAAGTATGCTCTCTCTAATTCTCTCTTTCTCTCTTTCTTTCTTTCTCTCTCTCGGAGGACCTGAGCACTAGGACCATACCTCAGGACTACCTGACACGATGACTCCTTGCTGTCCCCAGTCCACCTGGCCGTGCTGCTGCTCCAGTTTCAACTGTTCTGCCTGCGGCTATGGAACCCTGACCTGTTCACCAGACGTGCTACCTGTCCCAGACCTGCTGTTTTCAACTCTCTAGAAACAGCAGGAGCGGTAGAGATACTCTCAATGATCGGCTATGAAAAGCCAACTGACATTTACTCTTGAGGTTCTGACTTGTTGCACCCTCGACAACTGTGATTATTATTATTTGACCATGCTGGTCATTTATGAACATTTGAACATCTTGGCCATGTTCTGTTATAATCTCCACCCGGCACAGCCAGAAGAGGACTGGTCACCCCTCATAGCCTGGTTCCTCTCTAGGTTTCTTCCTAGGTTTTGGCCATTCTAGGGAGTTTTTCCAAGACACCGTGCTTCTACACCTGCATTGCTTGCTGTTTGGGGTTTTAGGCTGGGTTTCTGTACAGCACTTTGAGGTATCAGCTGATGTAAGAAGGGCTATATAAATACATTTGATTTGATGTCAAGGCTTAACATTCCTTCTTTAACCTGTCTCCTCCCCTTCATCTACACTGATTGAAGTGGATTCAACAGGTGACATCAATAAGGGATCATAGCTTTCACCTGGTCAGTCTATATCATGGAAAGAGCAGGTGTCCTTATGTTTTGTATATACTCAGTGTCTACACAGTGTGGCATAATCCCAAGGACAGAAAGTCATTATCTTATGTAACTAAACTCCAAGCATCAACACTGTACTGGAAATAGATAAATATCAAGTGCTTCTATTTAAAGTAGATCCATTTCAAGTGCTTCTATTTGAAGTAGATACATTTCAAGTGCTTCTATTTGAAGTAGATACATTTCAAGTGCTTCTATTTAAAGTAGATACATTTCAAGTGCTTCCGCGTCAACCAATCAGTAAGCACATCAATAAATCAACCAATGGACTAACCAATCATTCAACTTGATCTATAAAGCCCTTTTTACCTGCAGTAGTCCTGGTATGATGTCAGGCAGCAGCTGGTGTAGGGACTCCTTGGTGATGCGTTCTATCACCTTGGTCTGCATCTTGATGGAAGCCAGGTTGATGGGGTAGTCAGCCGTCTGGACGATGGGACACAGCACCTTGATACACTGTTCTGGGTGGATGGAGCCGGCCAGGGTGGAGGCTGACTCCTCTGCTGCCCGCACAACCTGGGTAGAGAGGGAAGGGTAGAGTGAGGAGGGTGAAATGGTTGATCATGGAATGGGTTCATTTTGGTTTATTGGCAGAGAAGGGTACATGTACAGTACCAGTCAAACGTTTGGACAGACCTACTCATTCATGGGTTTTTCTTTATTTTTACTATTTTCTACATTGTAGAATAATAGTGAAGACAGCAAAACTATTAAATAACACATGGAATCATGTAGTAACCAAAAAAGTGTTAAACAAATCAAAATATATTATATATATTTGTTATTCTTCAAAGTAGCCACCCTTTGCCTTGATGACAGCTTTGCACACTATTGGCATTCTCTCAACAAGCTTCATGAGGTAGTCACCTGGAATGCATTTCAATTAACAGGTGTGCCTTGTTAAAAGTTCATTTGTGGAATTTCTTGAGCCAATCAGTTGTGTTGTGACAAGGTAGTTGGGGTATACAGAAGAAAGCCCTATCTGGTAAAAAACCAAGTCCATATTATGGCAAGAACAGCTCAGCAAAGAGAAATGACAGTCCATCATTATTTTAAGACACGAAGGTCAGTCAATGCGGAACATTTCAAGAACTTTGAAAGTTTTTTCATGTGCAGTCGCAAAAACAATCAAGCGCTACGATGAAACTGGCTCTCATGAGGACCGCCACAGGAAAGGAAGACGCAGAGTTCTCTGCTGCAGAGGATAAGTTCATTAGAGTTACCAGCCTCAGAAATTGCAGCCCAAATAAATGCTTCACAGAGTTCAAGTAACAGACACATCTCAACATCAACTGTTCAGAGTAGACTGTGTGAATCAGGCCTTCATGGTCGAATTTCTGCAAAGAAACCACTACTAAAGGACACCAATACGAAGAAAAGACTTGCTTGGGCCAAGAAACACAAACGATGTATTTTAGACCGGTGGAAATCTGTCCATTGGTCTGATGAGTCCAACTGTGAGATTTTTGGTTCCAACCACCATCTCTTTGTGAGACGCAGAGTAGGTGAACGGATGATCTCCACATGTGTGGCTCCCACCGTGAAGCATGGAGGAGGTGGTGTGATGGTGTGGGGATGCTTTGCTGGTGATTTATTTAGAATTCAAGGCACACTTAATCAGCATGGCTAAAACAACATTCTGCAGCGATACGCCATCCCATCTGGTTTCCGCTTATTCGGACTTATTCATTTGTTTTTCAACAGGACAATGACCCAAAACACACCTCCAGACAGTGTAATGGATATTTGACCAAGGAGAGTGATAGAGTGCTGCATCAGATGACCTGGCCTCCACAATCACCCGACCTCAACCCAATTGAGATGGTTTGGAATAAATTGGATCGCAGAGTGAAGGAAAAGCAGCTCAGCATATGTGGGAACTCCCTCAAGACTGTTGGAAAAGCATTCCTCATTAAGCTGGTTGTGAGAATGCCAAGAGTGTGCAAAGCTGTCATCAAGGCAAAGGGTGGCTACTTTGAAGAATCTCAAATATAAAATATTTGGATTTGTTTAACACTTTTTTGGTTACTACATGATTCCATATGTGTTATTTCATAGTTTTGATGTCTTCACTATTATTCTACAATGTAGAAAATAGTAAAAAATTAAGAAAAACCCTTGAATAAGTTGATGTGTCCAAAATTTTGACTGGTACAGGCAAGACTATACTTCATCCCGACAGTCTTTTCATAATTTTATTTCGATGTGCTATTAACTCCATTAAAAAACTAACACATCATCACAGAGATGAAAGCTATTAACTCAAGATGTGTAGACTTAGCATGTCCTCTAAAGCAGAGCCTCATAGACAGAGACAGCCAGTGAGAGCTACCTCTTTGTGGGAGTCTTTGTGTGCCTCCAGAGTCTTCATGATGGTGAGTTCTGCATAGTTCTTGAAGCGGGCCGGCTGGTTACGTAAGATCTCCTTCAGCACTCGTAGTGCCAGGGCCCGGATGGTGTGCTGCAGGTTGGGAGAAAAGGACACAACATGCTCAGAACCAACCACTCAGAGACAGTGGAAGGAAAAACAGTGGATTAAAAACATCAGATTGTGGCATGGCTCCCAGGACAGGAGTTTACTTTGTGTCTCTCCATCCATCCATTTATCCTTTCCTCCAGAGTCCTTACATCTTGGTCTGACAGGGTCTCTAGCAGCAGGAGCAACATGGTTTTGAAGTGTTCCTCCCACACTGCCAGGCTGTCCTCCCGGGCTATCTTCAGCAGCTCCACCAGGGCTCCCCTCCTCTCCTCTGGCCTCTCACTGGGGTTAGACAGCTCCTTCAGCAGCTCGCCCACCTTTCAACGACCACAATAGATATTAGTCAGTGACCATAGAATTACATATAGATCAGTAGTAAAACACTGAAAAAAAAATGATTGTCAAACGAATTCAATCAATCACCAGTTCCAGCTGCTCCGCAGGGGAACTGTTCTTGGTACGCAGCATCTTGTTCTCTCCACCACACTCTTGGCGGCCTGCGAGGAAGAGGGTTGAGGGGGGGGGGGGTCTTACCTTACAGCTAATATATAGCCTATTATAAACAGGGTGGTTCAAGCCCTAAATGCTGCTTGGCTGACAACCGTATAGCACGGGTATGACAAAACATGTATTGTTACTGCTCTAATTACGTTGGTGACCAGTTTATAACAGCAATAACACACCTCAGTGGTTTATGTTATATACGACACCTGGGCCTTATTGCTTAAATGTTTTATGACCATCCAAAATGGCACCCTATCCCTATACAGCTCACTACTTTTGACCAGCGCTATGTAAGGAATAGGGTGGTCAAAAGTAGTGCACTACATAGGGAACAGGGTGCCATTTCAGACCCTTGAGACAGCCTCACCCTCTCGAAGGTGCTCCACGTCGTCCTCGTACACCGTCTCTCTCAGGGCAGCCTTGTCGTAGGCGCTGATGGTGTCTGTGTAGTTGTAGGGGTTGTAGTCGCGGCCCCGGGGCCCGGAGAAGGAACGCGGGGAGGGGGTGTTGAGTAGGGAGGTCTTGTTGTCCAGGGCCGTGCGACCCCCGGGCCCCTCCACCACGTCGACACCAGAGTGTGACGCTGTTCCAACACCCGGCTGAGGAGAAACAAGACTTTTGACAAAACGTAACATAACAAACGTACAGTTTTATAAAAATAACTAAATGTATGCATGTCCATTCTAGAGAAAATAAATATATTCACCAAAGAGAACAGTTGCCAAAAAAGTGCACTTGTTCACTCCCCCCTCTGGATTTAAAAGGAATGGGCTGTGGGAAGACACTCCCTCTAGTCTATTCTAACACCAATCCAAATATTTTAAATCAATGAGGGGGAGGGAGTGAGTGAGTGAGTGATTGAGTGAGTGAGTGGAGAATAGTAGGGAATTGCCAAAGCCCCTCACCGTGTCCTCTCTCTTGCCTCTGCCTGGCTCCATGAGGTCCTCCTGACTGCGGAAGCTGAAGTTCTGGATGGCCTCAGTGACGCCTCGCAGGGAGCTATAGATCTGATCGGTGTTCAGGTTCTCTGTGTCGTACTCCAACATGCTTCGGGTCACACCGCGAGGGGAGGGTTATTATTCAAGTACGACACTAACATACAACACCACCACAGGAACAAGACGTCTGCCCAGTGGGCAAAAGCGGGGGGGAAAAACTGGTTGAAACGACGCCATTTTATTTACCGAGTACGTAAGGATGTCATTTCAAGCAGTTTCCTCATGTAAAAGATCAACCGTGCAGAACAGTATGTGTTGACAGAGACAGAGTGGAACAGTCAAGGTGTTAATGTGGTGAATCCTCCGAAATGTGGGCACATGAGAGCACAGATAGTTGCTGCGGAATGAGAAATGTGAGCACATGAGAGCACAGATAGTTGCTGCAGAATGAGAAATGTGGGCACATGAGAGCACAGATAGCTGCTGCGGAATGAGAAAAATAAATAAATGAAGTGAAAAACAAAATAGACCGTGGGGTAGGGACAAATCAAGGGTGACACAGCTATGTGACAATGTACCTGGGAGAGAAAGCACTTCGTAGGGTCTTCAGGGAGGGGGCAGCAGGGGTGGAGGAGAGAGGAGAAGGGAAGGGAGGGGGGTACTTTGACAGGCCATCGGCACTCCAACCCCATAGCCGACTGTAATGTGCCCAGAGCACGGCGAGGGAGGGAGGGAGGGAGGGAGGGAGGGAAAGAAAAGTGGGGATAGAGGCGCGAGGGAGAAAAAGAGAGATGTGAGGAGGGAACAGAGTCGAGCGGGGGAGGGGGGGGATGACGAGTACTTGTTGTCGTTGTTAGTTAAGTTAGTAGTGATGTAACTAACTTCTATGGTGTGTTGGGGACCAGGTATTAAAAGGTTACGTCAAACCTACCTGGGAGAGAGCCCTCCCCCATGGGAGCAGTTGGTGGGAGAGGTGAGGGGGCTGCTGCGACTGCTGGGGTGGCGAGGTGGGGGAGGAGTCCGTCCCATGGTGCTACTGGGAGAAGCCTGCGGATCACACAGAATCGGAGCAGGTAGAGTACATTATAAACCCGGGTGGTTCGAGCCCTGAATGCTGATTGGCTGACAACCGTAGTATATCAGACCGTATAACACGGGTATGACAAAACAGTTATTTTTACTGCTCTAATTACGTTGGTAACCAGTTTATAAATAGCAATAAGGCACCTCAGGGTTTGTGATATATGGCCAATATACCACGGCTAAGGGCTGTATCCAGACACTCTAAGAACAGCCCTTAGTCATGGTATATTGGCCATATACCACACCTCCTCAGTCTTTATTGCTTAATCATATGATGCTATCCCTGTATGTTTAGATTACAATTGTCCATGTTACAGCAAGCAAGGTTTAGGTTGATGGCTAACGGTGCCAGTGAGAAGAGGACCTTCCTGAGCAAATTCCCTACTCTTCTTCTCGTGGTGAGTAGATATTTGGGATCCAGTACTTTTAGCCCTGCTCAGTCTCATCCTCTCTAAGACGTTGACTACACGTGAACGTCAGAGTCAGGTCTTACCACGCCGGTGTTGCTGGAGTTCCGGAGGTGGCTATGCAGCAGTTTAGTGGCTCCGTCCTGGAAGGTCTTGGGCAGGGCCCCCAGCAGCATGGTGAACTCTGGGGTGTTCAGCTCGAACAAGGCGATCAGAACCACCTGGGCCGCCTGGGGATTAAAGGGTCACAGCGAGGTCAATGGTTAGAGGTCATCAAAGAGGGCGTTCACTTTTTTCCCCACTAACATTGATGTGCGATATCACGCAACAGCAAAGTGCATTTCATGGTAATATTTGGCCCTTAGAGAAGAGAGGGAACATCCGACAAGCCCATTCTGCTCTTACGGAACCACGAGTCACATCAGTCAACGTACTGACAAACACATGATCCATACGCACCGCACGGAAATACAGAAGCACACACTCGTTTTAGGTTCAGCTAGCATTCAGTTAGTCAGGCGAGTTAAAACCAATGTCAGTTCTCGTAAACCAGTTCAAAACCAGCATCACAATGCTCTCGGGTGAAATTCCATGCATGTTGGTCAACCAAACCCGGTCACTGCAGATACACAAGAACTATGAGTAACAAGTAACAGCAGCACAGGCTATTAGAAAAAACGCAATATTTACCGCACATTCAGAGCCATTGTGTTGCCCATTCCCACCCCGTCGCTTAAAGGGGCAATCTGCAGTTGCAACATAAACATTTTGACTTGTAAATTAATTATATGTACCCAGATATTAGCTTGTTTAACTCCATTGTTTGTAAACAAAGTAAATGTAAAACAAACACGGTACAGCCTCAAAACGTAGTTAAAACTATCATTGTGATATCATGGGTGGTTAGTCCTTGCATCCCTAGCTCGGTCTATGAATTTGAGAGTGGTTGCATTTCTCCAGGCCAGCTTTTTAGCAAAACAGTGGTGGGGTCAACACCTTGTTATCTTTTCAACTGCTGATTGCCGCTTTAACATTCACTCATTATGAAGAAAACTTTGAAAGCAGAAACAACTGTTCTGGCTCATTCAGAGCCATTTCAGTCCCCATTCCCACCCCTGCACTGTCCTTTACATTCACAGTTATAAAGCAGAAACAACTCTGTGTCTGCCAGCAAGGCGAAGTTGGATTAGAGACAGAGAGCCCAGGCTTGAGGAGGTTATGTTAGGCAGTCTGCCGACCGTGCAGCTGACTGATGGGCCGGGGGGGCTCTAGTACCTGCTTGCACCGCTCCTCCACGTTCCCCTCTCCAGGTAGAGAGGCTACGGTGGTGCTGGGCCTGCCTGACAACTCCTCACCTGCCCAGCTATGGTGGAAGCTCTGGGGTTGGGGTCGACCGACGGGTAGGGAAATTATCCGTTTAAAATACAAAAATAAAAACAACCAAAAAAGCCAGCAAACAATAGTTATTTTAGAGCTTCGGCTGATCAGTTGAAAATTCGCCAGCTGGTTAAATCTGGGACATTTACAGAAATGCTGATTAATGTGCATTGTCCCTGTGAAACACAAAGTCAATTTACAAAAAAAGTGTCTGACGCTGTTGCTATGGAAACAAACAAACCCAACTCGACCCACCTTCCGGACGTCGGAGCTCTTTGGTTCCGTGGTCCAGGTGATGATGCGGGAGACGGCCAGGCGTGTCTCGCTGGAGTTGACAAAGTCCGCGGGGTCCATTTGACGGGCCAGGCACTCAATGTACCTCAGGATGGCCACCTTGACCTTCAGGTTGGGGGTCTGGGTCTGGTCCACGATGAAACGCATCAGGATGTTAAACTGCTGGTCGAACGGGAACGAGTCCCTGGGAAAGAGAGAGGAAAAGAAATAGAAAAAGGCATGAGATGAGAGGGATTGATCCACTAGAACAGGGATCATCAACTAGATTCAGGCAAGGGACGATTTTTGCGTGGATTGTCGTGGGGCCGGTACCTAATTACAAATCATTTGTAGTTGGCAAATTGACTGCAAACTGATATAATATTTGACTAAAACATAATCATTTCAAACCTCATTTGTATATTATCATCATGTCTCTCTTTTATGCGTGGAAATACTTAGGAACAGATTTCCAAAATTAAAATCACCTGGACCTGATAAAAAAAGGTATGTCCAGCAATGAAAATGCAAAAAAATTTGTTTTGCTCAGAAAACATGGGGGTACAAATAAAACCACTCGTGGGACAAATTCGATCCCGCGGGTCGCCAGTTGGGGAACCCTGCACTAGAAACTCTACAAACAGCCAAAATCAACATATAAGTGCTTTTCACACTACCAAGCAGAGCCAAACCAAGCTGTACCGAGCTGGCCTGGTTACACATCCACCATAGTGGGTGGAATCGTGCTGAAAAGCAAAAAGTGGAAGAAGAAAGAAAATGACCTGTGTGAAAACGGTAATAGAGATGGGGCTTTAGTTCTGACCTGGTGACGTCCAGAGCCTTCTGGACCTTGGCCTGTACGGAACCCAGGAGGTCGGCTCCCATCTTCTTCAGCAGCTGGGTGAGCAGGACAAACAGCCAGTCCTGCACGTCCTCTCTGTGCAGGGTGATGAAGTCTACCAGGGTCTCCAGAAACATACTGAACACCTGACACAGTGACCACCCAGTCAGTCAATAACAGGCTATACATATTTACTTCACTGTTAAGGAGTATTACAGTAGGACAACATAGAGAACATCAATAATTAACCAATCAACTTTCTGAATAGTTGGATTCGATTGCATTGCTATTGAAAAGTGAAGGACAAAAACAAAAACACTTACTCGCTGATGTTATAAATCCCCCGCAAAGAGCACCATGCGACACAAAAACAGACAGTTAGTTAGTACAGTAACTACATTAGCTTCACGTCAGAACACAGGTTATATCAGACACGGGGGGTTCGATTGGGGGCTCACCTTGCTGTGTGGGTCAGCAAACATCCTTGTGAAGATCTCACACAACCTCTTCAGCTCCACACGGCTGCTCCACACGAGCGGGGAAAAAAGGAAGGCAATCAATCGCACAGCACCTTTTGGTTTCAGCCAGATTTCAAATCAAATCAAACTTTATTTGCCACATGCGCCGAATACAACAAGTGTAGACTTTACCGTGAAATGCTTACTTACAAGCCCTTAACCAACAGTGCAGTAAAAGAAGAAGAAAATATTTACCAAGTAGGCTAAAATAACAAGTAACAATAAGAATAACGAGGCTATATACAGGGGGCACCGGTACCGAGTCAGTGTGCTGTGGTACAGGTTAGTTGAGGTAATCTGTACATGTAGGTGGGGGTGAAGTGACTATGCATAGATAATAAACAAACAGCAAGTAGCAGCAGTGTACAGGGGGGTGGTCAATATATATTGTCCAGTGGCGATTTTGATGAATTGTTCAGCAGTCTAATGGCTTGGGGGTAGAAGCTGTTGAGGAGCCTTTGGGTCCTAGACTTGGCGCTCCGGTACCGCTTGCCGTGCGGTAGCAGAGAGAACAGATTTCTATCTAGAGCACAGTTGTCTCAGAGACGGCCTCAAATACGCGACATCACAAAAGCTCGAAACAAAAATAGATCGTCTCTATCCCACCTGAGAATTCTCTGGCTAACGAGCAGGCTCTGTAGTCCCAGCAGCCCCTCCTTCCTCTCAGACCAGTTGGAACTGGCACAGTGGTTCAGCACCTCGGCCACGTCCTCCGTCTGTCTCATGTAGTGGGGCGGGCCGCCGTTCCGCGAGCCATACGAGCGCTCAGAGCAGGCGCTGCTGGCGTCGCTGTTAGCGTCGTCGTCTGAGTAGATGCCCGGGGACTCGTACCGCCGTCTGACTGGCCGCCGCTGAGGGGTCAAGGGTTAAGAGGTCAAATGGTCCTACAGGTACATATACAGCATACTCACTAAGTCATGCCACCGAGTGAAGAGAAACCAACGACACTTGCTGTTCAACAAGCTGCCACAAGACTACATTCGAGAGGCAAATAAGAGTCCAAATAGATGCTAATCCAAGAAATATTCCTCCAAGAGAAAAAGCCATCAAAGCTATTATGATCAGCATGCTATGACTCAGATGGTAAAGAGGATAGAGAATCTAAGTCACACGTGACGAGGTAAACATCCACCTTGTTGTTCCTGGCGTCTCCTAGTAACAGGGCATCGGCTACGGCTGCCTCCACCTCGGTCCCAGTGTTGAGGATCCTCATGGCGTTGACAGAGGCTGAGATACGGGCCTGGTGGGCCAGACCTAGACGCTCTGAAGGAAACACAGAGATATTATAATACTTTTAGAATAGTATTGTAGTATTATAGGAGCACAGTAATACAGTATTACAAAGGAAAAGCAGTCGACCTATTAACGAAACGGGGTGTAAAAGTCACGGGGGAAGAACAAATGAAGCAAATTTCATCAGCAGGTCATGAGAAACTCAAGAGGAGATACAGGGTATAACACAAAATAATAATATTATGAATTGACGGTTTATTTTACAGCACAGTAAAAGGGCCAATAAAAACAAAAGTGTACTAACAAAACAGAATGACACAAAATAACACAGATTGACTTGAAAAATAAGACGCATCCAAACTGAAATAAGGAGGACGCTCAGCTCTCCATCGCCCCCCTGTGGGCGATCGAGGTGAACTGCACGATGGAACACCGACATGCCATTGCCTGGTCTAACAGAGACATGCAGGACAGGTCACCTGAGTGGCCCACAGACTCAGCCGAGTGGAGAGCACTGGTGGAGCGGGAGACCCGTCTGGACGCTAGAGGAGGAACACGGGAGGGAGTGGGGTGATACTTTACTTGGATAGTCCCATCTACTAACCCTTAACCTTACACTTACCCTAACACTAAACGTCACCCTTAGCCTAACGCTTATTCTGATCTAACCGTGACCTTAGAAACCAGTTGCTTATCAACCGATAGCTTGTTAATAGTATGACCATCTGTAGAACTACAGATGGAAAACCGGGACTATCCAAATAAAGTGTGACCGGGAGAGGTTCTCTCACACGTGAAGTTAGACACGGCTTTAAAAAGAGCATCTTCTTCAACTCATACAGTGCATGACCTGTCAACCTGAGCAGGAGGAATCCTACCATGTGGCAACGCTAACTGGCTTCACGCAAACATTAGCGGGAAAAACGTTGAGAGGCGTCCCGGCGTTGGACACAAAGGCTCTGATCGCAAGTCTATAAGCTGACCGCGGACACAAGTTTAGCATCAACTCATCCCGTGCCATGTCATCAATGACTCTGGCATGATTAGTAAACAAATGGTTGTTGAGGAAAATGTTGTTGTCACTCAGGAGTGAAAAGGAAACATTTGAAAAGACACAAGTAAAAAGGCATGCAGAAGACGGAAGCAGAAGAGGTTAGTTTCGGTTGGTTTTCTTGTGGTCTGATGATGGCCTGTGTGTTCTACTCTAGATAGGGCTAGTCAGGATTCAAGCCCCCGGCAACCAAGCATTGAGGGGCATGGTGGCTATGGTCTCTGGGCTGGGCATGTTACTATACCGTACTCACCCAGAGGAGAGAATCCCCGAGCGGGGCTGGTGTCCCGGCTGCTCTCCCTAGAGGTGTCCCTGCTGCAGCCCTGACTCATGCTGGGCCGGGGGATACGACTCCTCGCTAGCATAGTGGTGGTTGGTTGGAGGGGGGGGACACAGAGAGAGAGAGAGAGAGCAGCAGCAGGAGGAAGATGAGAGCTTTATAACACACAGCCAGACAGACAGCCCAACACACTCAGAGAGAGAGCCCAGCGGAATAGAGGAGGAGTTGAATTAGTCAGGACAGAGGAGAGGAGGTTGCATTCAGTGACAGACAGGAAATGAGGTGGTTCAGAGAGCAGAGAGGTTGGAGAGGAAGAGTACAGCTGTAGAGGGGCTGTTTTCTGTCTTCAGTGTATCTGTGTGTTGTCCTTCCTGGTCCTTACCCAGGCCTGATCTGTCTGGACTGGTGTCTCGGCTGCAGCCATGGCTGCGGGGGACTTTAGGCCTCCTGTCTGCTGGCGTTGTCGCTCCAGTTGCCCTGGGGATCCTGCCGTATGTTTGGCTCAGGAGACGACCAGGGGAGCCAGAACGACTGCCAGCTGCAACACGACATAGTATGGTGTATTTATAAAGGGAGAAAAATACATAAGCACACAAATGTCGAAAAGGTGGTAAAAAATGTCAAACAATTGCTCTAGATCAGTGTTTCTTGATCCTGGGGTCCCAAAGGTGCGCATTTTTGTTTTTGCCCTGGCACTACACACCTGATTAAAAGTTTGATGACTTTATTAGCGGAATCAGGTGTGTAGTGCAGGGCAAAAAACAAATATGTGCACCTTTGGGTCCCCAGGACCAGAATCAAGAAACACCGATCTAGAGAAACAACGTGTCTTTTTTCATTACGGCGTGTTGCCCATATGTCGGGGGAAGATACTCACGTTGAGACACCGACACCATTTTGGCTCGACTTCTCCCCCTACTGTCTGTGACAGAGGGACTCGCCCCCACGCCGCTCCCCGAACTCGTTCTCCTGGTACGCACACGGCCTGGAAGGGAGAGAGAGAGACAGACGGAGAGAGAGAGAGAGAGAGACAGACAGACGGAGAGAGAGAGAGAGAGAGAGAGACAGTGATAGAGAGAGAGGTCGGGGAGGGAGAAAACAGACTTAACTTCACGTGGACACAGATCCATTCAAATGCAGACACACCCAGCTTGGCCACACCAGCCCTCATCACCTACAGCCAGAGATTTCATTCATAAACAGAGACACTTGCTAGTCTATACTTGCAGGTTGCTGCCAGCCATTTCAACAGACACATGCACTCAAATCTCTATTAAGCTGGTCCAAGCAAGAAATCTCAAGTCACAAATGTCTCATCCTCTATAA
This sequence comes from Salmo trutta, assembly GCF_901001165.1. Taxonomy (NCBI): domain Eukaryota; kingdom Metazoa; phylum Chordata; class Actinopteri; order Salmoniformes; family Salmonidae; genus Salmo; species Salmo trutta. Next base: position 45,535,999 of record NC_042962.1, read on the forward strand.
AAAAAAAAAAACCCATCTCAACATATTCATTCACAACAATAGATACAAATACAGAAACATGATTCACAACAAGTATATTCCAGTATTCTGTTCTAGGTAGGACAAATGGTTCATTCAGGGGAAAAGGAGAGTACAGCACAACATGAATTCATAAAATTACGGTTAGACAGAAAACGATAAAGGTCAATAACCCGACAGACACTGAGGCTGCCTGCCTTTACGGTCATGTGAGTTGGACAGGTCTATTTGCGAACACAATCAATGTCTCGGTCTCCTCTCTCTGGCTGTGATGACCCAGTTCAACGTAGTTCTACCATGCAGACAGTCCATGCAGAGTTCCACAGATGAGCACCGTATATTCAATGACGTAGCACACCACAAAGACGACCACTGTAAACATGGCGCAGTATATTACACAGACCAAAAGGGGACAGAGAAATCTGGATGAAGTCTTCCAGCTCCCACACATCAAGAACAAACACACAGTTAGCCATCTCATCTTACCCTCTGGCCTAATGTTATCAGGTGTGTTGTCTAAGGGAAAAAACAAGAGCAGGAGAGTCCAGGAGAGAGGTTAGCAGAAGTTAGCAGGATAATCCCCATATGGAAGACTGGGGGGGGGGGTTACAAGATTTTGGTAAGGCCTTAAGATGTATTTTAATCATCATATTTTGAAAAATAAAATTGAAATTGTTGTTAAATCTCCATGCTATGGTCCTATATCCCTCGTAGTCAGCAAAAGCGTCTGTGAAGGTATGAGGCTCACAGAAATAGAATTATAAAACGGGGTGGTTCAAGCACTGAATGCGGAAATGGCTGACAGCTGTGGAACATCAGACCGTATACGACGGGAATGACAAAACATTTTATTTTCACTGCTCTAATTACGTCGGTAACCAGTTTATAAGCGCAATAAGGCGCCTCGGGGGTTTTGTGGTATATGATCACTATACCGCGGCTGTATCCGGGCACTCGTGCCTAAGAACAGCCCTTAGCCGTGGTATACTGGCTATATACCACACCCCCTCGGACCTTACTGCTTAATTAGAACACACACACACAGAGAGACAGAGAGACAGAACATATGTTTTTGGCTCACCTAGAGAGGCGTAGGAGCCGGGTGGCAGAGCGGAGGCAGCGCTGAAGGGGGCGGGCGAGGCGGGCACGGGAGTCATCCTGGTCTTGGCACTAGCGGTGGCAGCAGCGTTCACGTCCACGTCGCTACGGGAACGCTGGAGAGAGCCCGGGGTGGAGGGACCTCTGGAGGAAGCCGCTTTCGCTTCGGGGACAGGAGTGAAGGGAAGAGAGGGAGGGAGGAGAGGAAACGGAGAGGAACAATGGTTATAAGCCAAGCTCTCTACCCGAACGCATTTCGTAAAGAGAGAGGACAGAGAGGGCGAGAAAAGAGGGAAAGTTAACAGCTATAAACCAAACTCCCGTTTCAAGTCGTAATGTCACGTGCACAAGTACAGTGAAATGCCTTTCCTGCAAACTCTAAACCCAACAATGCCGTGATCAATATCAATGTAGTACTACAAATTACACAAGGTAGAACCAAAACACACAGGAAATAACAATAAGAAAACCCCCAGAAAGTAAGACGCTACACACAGGGTCAGTTCCAACACTATATTTACAATGTGGTGGGATACTGGATGGATTTCATACAGTAGATGTCATGGACATTGTTGCTGTGCTTGAAAAATCATGATCGACATCTTCATGAAAAATATATCTTCTGGTCTTTGATTATATCCAGAGCTGTGGATCATTTAACTGATAGAAGAGATCTGAGATATTTTCTCCAGTCTGTGGTAGTAATGTCTGTGGTAGTAATGTCTGTGGTAGTAATGTCTGCGGTAGTAATGTCAGCGGTAGTAATGTCAGCGGTAGTAATGTCTGCGGTAGTAATGTCTGCGGTAGTAATGTCTGCGGTAGTAATGTCTGCGGTAGCAATGTCTGCGGTAGCAATGTCTGCGGTAGCAATGTCAGCGGTAGTAATGTCTGCGGTAGTAATGTCTGCGGTAGTAATGTCTGCGGTAGTAATGTCTGCGGTAGTAATGTCTGTGGTAGTAATGTCTGTGGTGTAATGTCAGTCCTTACTCCTGGTCCCGGTGTTTCCCATGGAGCTCTTGGCGGACTGAGGGCGGCTGTGGAAACAGACAGAGAGATAGATAGTGATTAACCTGACTGACTAAGATCAATACTCCTTCAATACTACTACTTCTCATATCACAGACAGAGAGGGAGAGAGAAACTGAGACAGAGCACTACTCGAGAGAGAGAGAGACAGAGCACTACTCGAGAGAGAGAGACAGAGCACTACTCGAGAGAGAGACAGAGCACTACTCGAGAGAGAGAGACAGAGCACTACTCGAGAGAGAGAGACAGAGCACTACTCGAGAGAGAGAGACAGAGCACTACTCGAAAGACAGAGCACTACTCGAAAGACAGAGCACTACTCGAAAGACAGAAAATGATAGAGAAAGACAGAGAGAGTGCCAAGTAAGAGAGACATGGAGAGAAAGAAGGAGATGGAGAGAGGAGGAGAAGGATAGAAAGGATGGAGTGTCTCACTTGAGGCTCTCCTGTGAGGAGGAGGAGGAGCGGTCTGAGGCAGGGAGGGACAGGATGCTGTCAGAACTCTTCATGTGGGACTGGAGAGCCTTCTGATAGGACGACTCTAGAGCCTGGAACAGCTGCTCCGCCTCCCGGCTGAAGTGGCCGTGGAACGTCCAGTAGCACCTGCACAACACAACAGACAGGGCAAAGGCCCAGAAACAGTGAGACAGCCTGTCGTCAACGGGGCAATGTTTCAGGTTGGCAGATAAAATATCAAATGTGGAGGAAAAGTTGTTACCGTGATGACATGCGATGTTGGTGAACTCATATTTCCAAATAGAAACATGGTTAATGCATGTCCGACATAGGGTGAGAGTGACTTACTTCCTGGCCACTGATCTGGCCTCGGAGTCTGCATCATGGACTCCTTTCTTGATGGTCTCTGTCAGAACAGCTACATTCCTGTGAGGGATCAAGAAGAGTAGGAACCCAAAGCTTCACTCTCTGCATGCAGCATCCCAATAGCCTCCTCTCCACCAAAACCACCACAGCATAAAAAGCTACGGTTACGTCCCAAATGCCAACGCTATTCCCTATATAGCGCACTGCTTTTGACCAGAGCCCTATGGAACCCTATTCCCTATATAGTGCACTGCTTTCGACGGCTCTGGTCAAAAGTAGTGCCCATGGGGCCTAGTCGAAAGCAGTGCACTATACAGGGAATACGATGCCATTTGGTACGCAGGATAAATCAATGAGAAGGCGGCAAGAGAGCTCCCCTGACATCCCAGTCAGAGATTTGGTATCACCACAATGATGAAGCACAGTGTGCTTTTATGGGATAGATATCCCTCCCTGGCATTGCCATGGAAACTGCTGAGATGAGGAGCCACTCACTGACAACAACGTAGCTTCATGTTACCAGGACGGGCTCATCACAAACTCACTGGACAGTGGCTAGAAAAAAGGTTTTTACAGTACAGTAGCTATCTACAACACGGCAATACAATATTGAGTTGTTGAGGAGGGGGGACAATTCTGAGTTCATAGGCCTGTCTAGTGGCCGCCATTTAAGCGTACCTCTCTAAAGAGCTGGTCTGCCACTCCTGCAGCAAGAGGTCCAAGAACTCAAAACAGCGCCTGGAAATAGAGCAAGAAGACTGTTAGGGAAAACAAACAGACGCTCAGCTAGTGTGTGATTAGGGATAAGTCTTTGAGGCAATTTGTTTGTTTACCTTCTGACGGCCACAGATTTGGACTGGCAGCTGCTGGTCACGATAGGAATGAGACGAGGGTAGTGTGTATGCTGGATGACAGAGAGAGGACAGAAATGTAGTCATCCTCGCGTCACTGGTCCAGTTTTTACTCATTCAGTTACTAGCTGTTCTAGTATAGATTGAGTGAGGAACACACGAGGCATCTTTGGAGAACAATCGCAAGCAACGACCAACAATGAACGCCCACATCGGAATGCAGTGGAATGTCATTTGCAGCCCTCGGGTAGGAAAAATGTGAGTTAGTGTTCCAAACAAAGAAAGGCTTGCCACTCGACCATTTTGTCTGACTGACGCTCAACTGAACTACCCAGCTCAATTCAACTAAATTCAGTTCAACTGGTGGGACTAATAACAACAAGATAACAAATGTAAAATAAACTGTCTGTAAAATGTATATAGGTTCAGAACTACAAATATATGGCAGAGTTACAAATATATGGCAAAGAGAAATCAAACTGGATGGACATCAGAAATAGATGGGAGAGGTTGAGGTTAGAGGAAGGCCAGGACTAAAAACAAACAAATAGAACTATTGTAAAATAGATTGTGTCTGTAAAACGTATATATTATGTATAAGCTGGAAGTAGAAGCCTAAGTGTTATTGTTTATTAGTTTACTCCAATTAGGGGAGGGGTGGTAGGGTTTGTGGGAAATAATAAAGGAAAATATATTTTAAAAAAGGAATATTATATATATATATATATATATATATATATATATATATATATATATATATATATATATATATATATATATATATATATATATATATATATATATATATATATATATATATATACACACACACACACACCTTTTAAAAATATTTATATATATATATATTAATATATATATTTTTATATACATACATACACACACACACACACACACACACACACACACACACACACACACACACACACACACACACACACACACACACACACACACACACATACATACATACATACATACATACATATATTATACTTATCCAAAAAATATGGGGATTGGAAATGATGCACACAATTACATTGATGGAAGCTACAATCCATCTGCACTATTAAAGCTGATCTACCCCCTAAAAAATATATATATCATTCTAATTATAATCTACTTATTTCAAATGTAAATAACTTCACCTACTCTGATGATGAGTCGTATGACAGCGATTCCGGATGTGGCCATGACCTTGGCCGAGTTAGAGACCAGGGTTAGGAGAGTGGGCATGATGGACTCAGCACAATGATCAAACTTGTTCCCCAGGATGTAGGACAGGTGGCTGCAGGATAGAGGCACCATATGGACACGGAGACAAGTTATTATGAATACTATCTGAATACTTATTTTGTACTGATGGGGCTGTACAATAAAGTGTGGGGGGGGGAACGTTCTTTGTAATTTCAGTTTGTATAAAGTAATAACAATATGGATTCGGTAACATTAAATAGAATGTTTGATTTGAATTGAAACCGTGAGTAAGAGAATAGGACCAGAGGTCTCCTTACCCCAGAGTGATGCAGGCCTCTCTGACCACCTGAGAGCGCAGGTCTTTAGAGGACATCTTGAAGGCTGCCTCCGTGAGACGCAGCTGCTGGGAGAAACCGTCAAACTCCACCGCTCCCGCCAGGAGCAGAGAACGCATCTTCTTCAACTAGAGAAGAAGAAGACCATCAAGCCGTCAATCAACGTCACACTTCCAATCAAATGATAGATGTGGCTGCTTAATAGAAACAGCCGCTTAAATGGTCAGTGGCTCCAATCCAAAATCCACACTCAGAATGCATGGCCAATACATTGCGTCAAATGGTACGCTAGTGTGGATACTGGAAGGTAGCCAGTGTGATGAAGTCATCTGGAGGTGAGGGACGATCGGCTGGTAGTCTCGTTACCGCAGTGACTCTGTGCTCCCAGTCTCGTTTGTCGTCAGCCAGCACCTCTCTGATCTTGGTCATGGCGTCCTCCATTTCCCTGTTGGAGAAAAGCTGAGAGGAGAGAAGAAGAACCACTGAAGAGGAAGCACATTCCTAATGGGTTTAATACACAACTTGTAACATAGGGCCTGTTTCACGTGCCCAAGCGAGAAAAGCGCGGAATGACTTTTGATACTGTCGTGAGAGCGAACACGTACTTGCATAGCGGGCACTTCCTCGAAGGCACGGATGAAGTCCTCCTCATCCACAGCCCCTGCAGCAGCCGCACTAGGACCATCTCTCCCTGATATAAGCAGAGGAGCACAAGGTTGAATTGTTAACTTTACCAGGAAGCTATTCTGGTGGGCTATTGTTCACACAAATATGAATCTTGGATTGGCTGCAGCCTTATGGGGTTCACGCAAGGCATATCACGCTCAGTTGTCATTATCCCATGTTTCTATCAATCTGTATTCTGTTTCTCTCTGTGTTCTGGTTCCATTACATCATCACATAATCCTCACCATCTGCACTGTCCCAAGGGTACAGATAGACACTAGACAGCTCCACAGTGACTGGGTTATAGAGACACTATCTCTGTTATAGACACTAGACAGGTCCACAGTGACTGGGTTATAGAGACACTATCTCTGTTATAGACACTAGACAGCTCCACAGTGACTGGGTTATAGAGACACTATCTCTGTTATAGACACTAGACAGCTCCACAGTGACTGGATTATAGAGACACTATCTCTGTTATAAACACTAGACAGCTCCACAGTGACTGGGTTATAGAGACACTATCTCTGTTATAAACACTAGACAGCTCCACAGTGACTGGGTTATAGAGACACCATCTCTGTTATAAACACTAGACAGCTCCACAGTGAATTATCTTCCATACAGATCCTGGACAGAGGTCATTGTTCCCCTCTACGTTGACCTTTTTTAACAAGGAGCAGGTGCGCGCCTAAGTTGAAAAATGTAGGCGCACACAAAGAAATTTAGGAGCACAATGAAAAGTACTTGAGGTATTAAAGCTAGATTCGTTCATTGTTCTAGGTGCACTGGTGCTCCTAAATTAAAATTCCATGTGCATATGTGAGTAAAATGCTCGCACTGCTGAGCCCTGTTATTACCCATTGCCAAATAAAGGCTTTTCTAGATAATCCGGTCATCATGTCTAAAAAGCATAGGAAATGCACGCACACAGAAACACACAAGGATTCTTGAGGAAGCAAATGAACGGAATACTGTGGTAGGAGAAAGAACAAAATCCCATTTGACAACGTTAAAAATACACATGGCTCGTCGTTCCATCACTAACACACTCTCTGCTGGTGCGAACAGGAAGGGGCGTCTCACCTGTTGATTTGGTGCTGGAAGCAGAGCCGGGCCTACGGAACGACCCCATGCTCACTGTCTTCTTCCCTGACGACGGGCCCTTAGAAGAGGAGGACCGCCCCCCGTCCACCGAATCATCATCTTCAAAGTTCTTATCTAGGAGGGAAGGCAAAACGGAGAAATCAAGTTATTTCCACTCTGGCACAATTTGAATGCTGACTGTACTAAACAAACAAAGAATGCTTTATATCAGCGCCGTGTGCTCAATCCCACCACCTCCTACAACAATAACACATTTCAGCAGCAGCCTGCATGACCTTTTGGCATGACCTTTACACAAACACACACATTGGGGGGAGGGGGTCATCAGAGTACATTCTGTAGGCAATTGTCTCGGTCTGATTCCGGTAACCGGTGGTTGCGCCCTCATGCTGTGGAAGTGAAGTGACTACTACCCCCCCCAAACGGTGGTGAACTGAACATGTCAGTCCCGGTCAGTCGGCCCGGAGGGAGCAGAGTAATCTGCCAGACCAGCGATGGATGAAACACAACCCCATGCATTATTCAGAGGTCCACACAACGCAGGGGAAGCACACTGACACATCCCGTCGGTTATGTGTCGTCTACCTCACATTGTTCCTCTCCCCCATTGCAATATTAAAATGAAGTACACTGTCGATATCACAACAAGGTGAATGTCTAATAAACCAGCCTGGTATAAAAACCCAGCTCTGAGCATACTGCTGTCATCAATACCAGTTGTGATAAGGGTAGCTCATAAAATCCAGACATTGTTACTGGTAGCCTTCAGAATGTCTGAGCCTTCAGACTTCATAGCGCGTACTCTGTACCCAGCTGTCCTCTTCCTGTCTGTCACTCTTCAACTGTCTGTCACCAATCTCTCGATCTTCGTCTTAGTGACAGGTGACTCCCTCCCACACTCTTGACCTGACCCACATTCCTCCACGGCGCTCATTAATATTAATACAACGGGTCTCTCCTCTACCTCCACCCCCCACCACGTGTCAAGAAGAAAGAGAAGCAGAGCTTACAGGCACAGATCTTCCTGCAGACGAGTTTCCTCAGCATGTCGACAGACAGTCCAGTCCAGACCCCCTCCTCATAGTCTCCAGTCTCCACAGGTCTCCCAGCTAGCTCCCTCGCTGCAGGCAGCTAGCAGTGACAGCTACACTCTCCCCTCTCTGGTGCTTGAGCACCCGTGGCTCAGGCTTTGGCTGCCCTCCTGCTGCACAGTTCACACTCTCTCCCACTAACACACAAGCGCTTGCTGTGCTGTGATTCTAGGTGCCCCCCCCTACTGAGCACAGTGAGCCAGCCCGTAGAGCAGTGACGACAGAGAAAGCAGATGGACAGCTCCACCTCCCACGGGGGGGGGAGAGGAGGAGAGGACACACCCTCTCTATCACCATGATAGGACACCCAGCCTGGGAGTGGGAGGAGCCAGAAAGAAACTGATGAGCCATGAATTCAATCTTAACAGGTCAGTGAGCCTAGCGCCATCACTGGAGAGTGATGAGAGAGACATGAGGGAATATCCCACTCAATCTGTCTTCAAGATCATTTTCCTTAACAGATGTGCAATTTGTCAGCACAGACAGCAGAGCAAAATGGAGGGAAATTTGCAGCTGAAGGATGGGCTGAATGCAAATGCTAGAGTATAGTTTAGGTTCAGGATTTGCATTGTAAATAAAGCCAGTTTTTTCTGGATAAATAAAATGGGCTTTAGTTGGTGGGTGTGGCCATGGGAGTGACCAATGGTTCGGTCACAGTCCAACAACTTCAGAAGCTGTTTTAAAGCAAATTTCCTGACATTTTTTTTGCCATGGCTTATTACATCTGAGTGACTCAAACGTTATAACAAAATCAATGGGGGCCCCATGCCATGACAAAAATACTCCTGAATGCATCTTTTTGATTTTCCTTGACTGTCTAGCTTTTATTTTGGTGATTGCTAGTTTTTATTCCTTTAAGTTTACACTGAAAATGTTTTTCCATCCAAAAAAAACACTTAGGAGCCCCGCCCAATAGTTTTCTATGCAGAAAAACCCTGGACTCTGTGTGAGCAAGGGCAGTACAACTGGTCTGAACGCAAAACACCCTGTCTCGTTAAAGCTACGAAGAACATAGACAACTATTTTAGACACATAACCTATGGTTCCAGGTCAATATGCATGAGTGCATCCTAAAATACAACAAAATCAGCAATGAATCATAAGCACATGAGACCGACTTTATAATGCAGTAATGTCACGCAAACCAGACGGTCCCGAATTCATCCACTAGATGGCAGTGCCCCCTGATAAACGCACCAGTTGTTGTATGAGAAGAGAGCAACAACAGCTTCAACCTGAAAGTGATACTGAGGAATTCAACCTCTGAGGAAAAGGCTTCATTATTCTCCACAGTTCCTGAGGACACCGACTGTCGACACACAGCTAGCTCTTCCTCTTCACCATCCGATACCTTGAACACAAACCAGCCATTCTCTCACAGAGAAACTTTCTCACCGGGGAACGAGCTACTCAAGTACCGGACAACACAGGAGCAGCACAATTCAACAGCCCCATTCGTTTCAAACATGAACGCAATTTCTGCAAGAAAATGCATACATTTCAGGAGTCATTTCTCACAATCAACTAGACAAATAGGAGTGAAACGAAGCCAGCATCAAAACAATCCATCCGGTGTGGCCTGAATGAATGAATGTTGAATAGGCCTACATGTGCACATAACCAATCCCATGCATACGGGCACTCTCTTCACTCTGGTTAGATCTCCATTATTATGAAAGAAAAGCAATGTAAATTCAAATTTTCATTAAAAAAAATGATAAAGTTAGAGTGGAAGAGGTGAACAAATTGTTGCTGGCCATTAATAACGAGAAACCACCTGGTATTGACAATTTAGATGGAAAACTACTGAGGATGGTAGCGGGAATATGTTGCAGCTCCTATTTCTCATATCTTCAATCTGAGCTTGGAGAAAAAAAAATTCCCTCAGACCCAGAGGGAAGCTAAAGTCATTCTTCTTCCCAAGAATGGTAAACCACCCTTTCCTGGTTCTAACAGCAGACCAATTTCATTATTGACCATAATCTGTTAGCGGTTAAAACGTATGCGTTATGGCTTTACACTCTCCACTTTTGATCAAGGATATGGCAATCTAATAGAACACAGAGGTTTTTTTTTAATGGAAGCCTCTCTAATCTAATACATGTAAACTGTGGAATTCCGCAAGGGAGCTGTCTTGGCCTGTTACTGTTTTCTATTGTTACTAATGATTCACCACTAGCCTTAAACAAGCTAGTGAAATCACTGCAACTCTAAACAAAGAGTTGAAGTTAGTTTCAGAATGGGTGGCCAACAATAAACTAGTTCTGAATATATCTAAGAGCATAGTATTTCAGTACAAATCATTCCTTAAGCTCTAGATCAGGGGTCTCCACACCTTTTCTAACATGAGAGCCACTTGAAAAATATGAAACATCACGAGCTACAAAAACGTTTCTGGCTTTCAAATAGGAACATTGTTCTCTTTTCCTCTCCCCTGCAACTCTTCCCCGTTCCTTACTCTACAAGAGAAAGTAGCGGACTGTTTTCTGACAATATACCTGGTAAAATAATGGTTAATAAACCACTCTTAAGGGGGGCTCTATAAAATGGTTCCTTCCTGGTTTTAGATTTTTTTTTGTTTTTCACTCTCAAAAGTGTTCATAGAGAAACAATGGAATTGGATGTTCTGAGTCAATGTCATTGGTTTAATCACATCAGAAGGCAATTTTTTTTAGGTCTGGAAGAAAACAAACATATTTCCCCTTTAATTGCACATCTAGCGAGTGACATGTGCCGGTCTAGTGATGGTTCTGCACTGCTGCTTTTCATTTCATGTAAAAGTTTGAAAATAACAAATAATAGATACAAATGATATAGTTCCTCGTGATATACTCCTGCCAGGTAAGCCTACTTTGCATATAACATTTAATTGATATGGTTTTGGGGAAAGCATTTCTGTCAACCCACAAGACGGTCATCACACCAACTGGCTACACACGGAGTGATAGACAAATGCACCACACAGACAGATGGGCAATATTGCTGGACCTTAATTGGCCGATATTGTGTTAAGTTTCAATTTTTAAGCCAACAGTGGCTAACCAGGGGTGGGATAAATGTCAATGTTGCGTTGATTAGATAGTAGCTGGGAGCTTGCGCTGTCTGATACTTGCGAGATTTGTTAAATGACAGGTTGCAGTGGAACGCATGAAAATTGCATGTACTTTCAGAATTGTTTGGCCAGCTACTCATCGGTGGCCTGGAGATCATCCTGTCGGAGACGCCTGCTGTAGACCGAGGCTGGATCTGGTTATGAAAGATGTGGCTATAGAACAAGTTGAGAAAACAAAACTTATTGGTGTCACCTTAGACTGTAAACTGTCAGGACTAGGTTACCACAACTGATCAAACAAGTCCAAACAAGCTCAAATTGATGGTATTTTGACTTCTGCCCGGTAATATGGTCAGGTGCGGCAAAGAAAGACCGACTAAAGCTACAGCTGGCCCAAAACAAAGCAGCACGCAATGTTCCAAGAGCGCTAATGTCAACAGCATGTTGACCTTTCCTGGCTCAAAGTAGAGAAGAAAATTGTCTGCATCACTTCTTGTTTTTGCTACTCCAAACTGTCTATTCAATCAACTAACACACAGCTCTGACAGACATTCATACTCCACAAGGCAAGCGACTAAAAGTATCTTCTTAGTCCCTAAAGCCCAAAACGAATTCAAGGCAATGCACCCTAATATATAGGAGCCATGATACTGTAGCATGGAACTCCCTGCCATTTCTTTTTACCTTTATTTAACTAGGCAAGTCAGTTAAGAACAAATTCTTATTTTCAATGACGGCCTAGGAACAGTGGGTTAACTGCCTTGTTCAGGGACAGAACGACAGATTTGTACCTTGTCAGCTTGGGGATTGGAACTTGCAACCTTTCGGTTACTAGTCCAACGCTCTAACAAATCACTGAAGCAAGCAGACAAAGTCGCTTTTTTTAAACAAATAAAACAGCAGTCCACAGCGCCTCTGACCTAAATAGCTGTAGCATCTCCCTCGCAAGCACATTTGGTGTTTGGATCAAAGTTAAAGCTAGGATGCGTCCTTGGTATCAAGATAAAAGTGCACGCTCAGAGAAAGCATTTGTAAGCAAGGACTCGGTAGAGTAAGAATGTACTGCTCCAAATTATATGATAGTCTGGTCAGCTTATTGATGTTAGTCATTAGAGCAAGGTTTTACGAAAGTGTATTCTTATTGTGTGTGTGGCTGGTGGATGCTACTGGGTGTGAGTGTGGTGCGGAAATGAAAATGGACATGCAAAACCAGTTTATGAGAACAGGAAGAAACTCAAAATCAGGGGGACTTTGTTAATCTGACGAATAAGTCCAAAGGCCACGCACTAGCTAAGCCTTTACGGGTGGTAGACTAAGACGGAAAATGTTTGGTTTAGTTCATTTCTATGCACTAGACAAGGCGAATGAGGTAGATGAAGCCCATCTGATGGTAATGACAACTCTGTTCAATTTATTGAACAGAGCGAAGGGATGGATCTCTTAAAAAGTCCACATATGTAGCTAATGTGAAGGATTCAATTGAACGTTTAGCTGGAGAAATCGCCAACACGGTTGCTGAGGTGAAGGATTCAATTGAAGCCTTTAACAGGGAGGAAACTCCATCTGTAGCTCATGTAAGAGCTGAATGGCACAGTTGCTGGGGTAAAAACTGTGGTTGAAGCCTTAGCCGGAGGAATTGGAGCATTTCCATTGCCGTATTCGGTGCAACTGCATTCAGTCGAATCTATGAATCACATTATTATTATGAATAGTATTGACTTCAAAACGGGAGAACCAAGGACACGGGTGGATCCTAACGTTGTGAGATTCTCGCTAGTGTTTGCAGAACAACTGGTTCTGAGAGATTAGGATCAGGACCTGCAATTGTAACAGTAAGAAACTGTAACACAACGAATGAATGCAGTGTAGCCCTTATTATTGCATGGATTGCTAAGGCATAACAATATGAACGAGTGTATTCTTAATATAAATGTATGTACTTCATGTCCATTAATGCTATGTATTGTAATGTTTGTATGCATTTGAATTGATTTACTTCTGTACCCGTCTATTAATGTTATGTCATATGTTGTTTAATGTAGTTCTGTAGTTCAGTGTAATTGTCTAATAATGTTCTGTATTATGTCATGTTTTATGTTTTGTGTGGACACTAGGACGATTAGCTGCAGGTTTGCCTGGAGCCTAATAAAATACAAAAAAATACTAAATACTATGAAAGCACTAGCTAGCTGTAACTCAACTCTACCCTACAGACAGAAGGCAGTGGCACCTCTGCCAGTCATTCAGTGCCCCCAATTCATCATTTGTGCGTCCCAAGTGCACTGGGCGGAGGGCTATTCGCAGAGCACAGCGGGCACCTTAATTGACTGGCTACTGGCAACAAGGAAGTGCTGAGGAAGTAGACAGAAGTAACATTCAGTCCTCCTCTCTTTCTTCTGACCAAGACACGTGTCCAAGTTCTCCAAAGGGGAGGAATATGAGCCAGGCCTAATTTGCCATGTATCTAACATCCTCTTAGTATAATGTTTCAACAATGTCAAACACACTAACATAAATAGCCCAAACCATTTCCTTTAGAAGAAATGAAAGAAAGACAAACATCCTGTATGAAATCTCCTGCGGTTCTCACCAACATTGCTTCCTTTCATTTACCTACGGAGGCCACCGGTAAACACCATACGCATAGTCATAACATAGGCTAATAATCCCAAGGCAAACACGACTATAACTAATCTACCCACGCAGTAGATATAAAAGGCCTTTGTAGAGAGAAAAGAGATCCATACCTTCTCCTGTGGTCATAGCAGGGCTGTTGATTCCACACACTAACAGAGCTAAGTAACAGTGAGCAACAAGGACAAACACTGCCGTCTGTCTCTGCTCTATTGTGTCTACCTACCGTACTCCAGGCTACTCCTTCCCCTCCCCTCTAGCTAGGTCTTGTGACCGCACGGACGACAAAACGACACCACTCTCTTCTCCAAAATAAGAGCCTGCAGCAGAGTCCCTTGTGTTGCTGCCTCTTCCTAGGCTCGGTCTCTCCCCTTCCCTTCGCTAGCCCGGATTCAAATCCAGTATTAATTAGTGCACGCCTTAAAAAAAAAAAAAGAATCTCGAGTGTTTCTCATTGGACAAATTCAGAAGTAATACATACCTCCCCGTTTCAATCGGGTTGGTACCAAATGAATAGGACACAGGATTCCTGGGCAGAGAGAGAGGTTCTTTCCACTTGCCTGGACAGTTGACATTCATGAGCTGTCAGCTGCATAGGAGAGGCAGCCCTTTGAAGTATCTGGTGTGGTAAAGAGGCAAGGCCAAGGCATTGCCTTTATGCCTGGTTAACCTTCGAGCCGCACAGGGGGGGGGGGGGGGGGGAACTGTGTTGACAGCAAAGATTTTTCCCCTTTCTTTGGCCCAATAGGTGACTAGAAAACGCCAATGAGATGTTGGTCGATGACGTCAATGAGGCATTACCATAAAAGAACCAGCATGACACCTTGCTTTGGCCAATTTGCTCAGGTTTGATATGAAGTCGTTCAGCCTGCGAAATGAAAGCAGAGATTACAGCAGCTCTAGTCTAATCTCTACAAGGTGAACTCTGGTGATGAAAGTGAAGCCTCGTGACCACAGCAATTAGACCCTTTATGTCCCAGACTTAACAGGCCTGAGGAGACGAAAACGATACGGCCGAAGCAACAAAGAGACACAGCTCCGATATCAGTCGGTCCTGCCACAATACTGCTGCTTCAGGGCAAGGCCCTACTCTGTGCACAGAATACCAAGAACATGTCCAATAGAGAGCAGCTGAAAGGAGAATCTGACCCCCTGCCTGCAGCACTGTATTTCTGCAGAGAGACTGCTCAATGCATACTAACTGTTCTCTTCTGGAAGAGCCTGGACACGGAACTGGTTTCTCTGTTGTTGGTTTTCTGTCCAGCTCTGAGTGATCTGAGCCCAGAGTCTATATCTACAAAGTGTCTCAGAGTAGGAGTCATGATCTAGGATCAGGTCCCCACCTGTACATACGTCTTATCTTAATTTGACCAGTTTCTCACAGCAGGAAAATAATCCTGCAGCAACAGGAAATGTGAATTACTATGTGCATTATCTTTAATAGGGGATGATGACCGACTTTAGAAGCCTTTTTAAACCTCAAATACACGACAAGTTGCATTTCATGCTGGGCAGGAAAAGATAGCAGCTGTGTATAATTTTATGCATTGTGATCTAAAAGCCAAAACTGATCCTAGATCAGCAATCATACTCGGAGATGCTTTATTGATATGGGCCCAGATTGGATATGAGATCCCCATCAACTCCATAAGCATAGTCATAATCCCGGTGCACTGCTTGCACTACACCAGAACGTTTCAATATAACAAAGCTCAATGGAAAGGGATGAATGTTTCCGTGTGTTGTTGGATAGAGGGAAAGTACAACAGTGGGAGCAAAGGAAGTACTGCGCTTACCTGAGACAGGGGACAGGATCATGTTCCCCGATCTTTGTACTTCATCAAATTTACTGAAGATGACATTCAACCTGGAAAGACAAAAAGACAGTATATTGTTTTAAAGGCATCATCATACATTTATGACGAGGCGTAAGCCTAAAAGCAGACAGTCAGGCTCCCTGGTGATACCAGAGAACTGGGTCATGGGGATTGCACTTCCAACCGAAAGCCTTGGTATCAGAAACACAACAGAGGATGAAGGTACCTTGACTGTGGTAGTCCTTTTTTCCCCAGGTCCATCCGCACCCTCTCCCCGACGTGTCTGTAGATTTCAACAAGACAGTTCATGGCCCCGTCTCGCACCTGTGTGTCGGGAAATAAAACAGGAGACATTTCACACGGCTTCACTCATCTGTCTGCACACTAACCACTCGACTCTGCGGACATAATCATTTGTCTGGATTGAACATAAAATGAGATGTAAAAAAGACAGAAATCCTCTCTTTTTGACTGTAATAGTCAATATAGTTGTGCATATGAAACTGACAATGATAAAAGATGGCTGGCACTATATCAGTACAGGAAGAGAGGTCCATGGACACAGCTTCCTGTTCCCGACAGGAAGTGGGAAATGCTGTTGAAGTGATAACCGAAAGACAGAGCAAAGCCTTTTGAAAAAGTCTACAAAACAGGCTAATTGCAAGGAATAAACAGACGAGATATCAGGAAAATACTGAAGTCTGATGAGTTCACATGGAATCTGTAACACTGTTGGTCAACCACCAGAGAGTTCTGAAACACCAATAATGCTGTTGTCAAAGCCAAAATCCAGTTTAACACCACAATGTATACTAAACAAAAATATAAACACAACATGTAAAGTGTTGGTCCCATGAGCTGAAATAAAATATCCCTGAATTTTTCCAAATGCACAAAAAGCATATTTCTCTCAAATTGTGTGCACAAATTTGTTTACATCCCTGTTAATAAAAAGACACGCTAAAATGTGCACTTTTGTCACACAACACAATGCCACAGATGTATTAAGTTTTTAAGGAGGCGTGCAATTGGCATGCTGACTGCAGGAATGTCCACCAGAGCTGTTGCCTGAAAATTAAAATGTCAATTTCTCTCCCATAAGCCGCCTCAAACATAATTTTAGAGAATTTAGCAGTACGTCCAACCGGCCTCACAACCGCAGACCACGTGTAACCACACCAGCCCAGGAACTCCATATCCGGCTTCTTCACCTGCGGAATCGTCTGAGACCAGCCACCCGGACAGCTGATGAAACTGAAGAGTATTTCTGTCAGTAATAAAGCCCTTTTGTGGGGAAAAACTCATTCTGATTGGCTGGGCCTGGCTCCCAAGTGGGTGAGCCTATTGCCTCCCAGGCCCACCCATGGCTGCACTCCTGCCCAGTCATGTGAAATCCATAGATTAGGGCCTAATGAATTTATTTCAATTGACTGAATTCCTTACATGAACTGTAACTCAGTAAAATCGTTAAAATTGTTCTGTTTATATTTTTGTTCAGTATAATTTAATAGTCTAAAATAATATAACTATACCTGGCTTGTAGGGTCTCCTAAAAGATTACATATGTGGGGGACAATTTTGCTGAGGGTCAAGCCTTGAGCTCCATATCTGTAAGGAGAAGAACATTTTTTTTTTGTTAAGCACACAAAGAATGTGTAAGACAAAACAGATGAAATAGTAAGTTTAAACCATTCTTGGCTATTATGAACTTACACATTTAACGTGGCGATAAGGCAAATGCAGACACTCTCCCTGGTCCTGTTGTTCTTGTGTTTGAATCCTCCTAACATTCGGTCCCATACATACTGCAAATAAATACAAATAAAAACATTTATTATAGTCTGTTTTTTTCTAATGAAACGGTTTATTTTCTATACTAACACGTAGGTGAGTCTACAGTGTGTGCTGACATTACCTGTGGATTAGCAGCTTGGTCCATGATCTTTAGCAGGAGAGCTTGATCCTGGTCTCTGACTTGGTCCTTTGAGTCGCCTAGTCGATCTATCAAACTCGGCAAAACTAACGGGAGGGAGAAGGCAAGGACAAAGATATGAATTATGTGACAACAACTCAAGGTGACAAGGACACAAGCATTTCGCTACACTTGCATTAACATCTGCTAACCATGTGTATGTGACCAATAACATTTGATTTGATTTTGACTCAAGAAAACCATGAATCATAAAAATTTGTTGTAATGCATGCAATTGCCAGGGATAGCTTACCAGTTCCAATCTGTGTCCTAAACCGTTCCTGTAGTCTTGTTACTAAAGCTGAGAGTAAGTCCATTCCCAACAAAGCCACCTAAGAATGAAGATCAAAATAAAAAATGTAAATACTAACATTTTTATCTAAATAACATAGGCTATTCAACAACAGCATAAATGTTTGACATTTTGAGAAAGAATGCATAACATAAAAAAGAATCCTTTGAAATACAAGTTCTGTTGCAAAGGATTGTGGGTAATGTGAAAAATCTTGCTTTTGTTCCCTTTATTAAATCTTTAAAAGCAAAGGAAGCCCTCAAACACAAATAATATATATTGTAACAACCTACTGATGCTGCTGTAGGCCTACAGTAGAAAATAAAATATTAACCATGTCGGAAACCACTTTGAGATTTGATTAGGTCTTGGCTGGCACTAAGAAAGGTATCTTTCCTTGTCTTGGGGTGGTATGGGACACTCAATGAACGTGTAGTGAGAGTATCCCTGCTAACACCATAATCAACACCTTCGCATCACCTGAGCTTCTTGCTTGGGCTATGGTGCAATTTTTGGAACCTCAGGGTTTATATTTGTAGAAAGAGAACCATTTCTCAACAGTTTCCTGCTGTCTAATGTCCCCTAGTGGATAAGTTCACAATGCACATACAACATTATTGCTGGTTGTAACTACAAATTCACAACTGCTGCATATCAAAAATGTGTATGTGTAAATAGCTTTAATTGACGTAAAAAAAAAGGTGCTGAAGACTATTCACAAGTGACAGAACACAAAAACACACCATTTCAGAACAGGTTGTCCGTCAACAGCTGTGTAGAGCTGTGAGCCTGCTGCAGTGCCCCCTCCCTCTGAAAGTCCTGCAGTGTTTGACTAGGCCTCCCTTCCTTTCCTTCTTCATCAACAGCTTTCAACCTACTCCCATCTGATGCTGAAACAAAAACACAGCACTTCCGGCGCTGATAGTAAAAACTAAGTGGTCTTTACTAGTAGGGCAATGACAGAAGTAAGCAAAAAGAGAAAAATCAACTAAACCCTGATCCTTCTTCACGTAAGGGTTTAGCCCATTCATTGATTCTTAGCCATTCATATGTGGCATTCTCCTCCCCTCTACTTGTGGGGGCCAACCCAGGTAGATAGACACCAGACAAACTGGGTCTCATCTGGGGTAGCCTAATGAGAGTTTGTAAAATAAGCTCACCACTATCGCCGTGGGAGTCCATGTCCCCATTACTGTACTGTTCTCTCGGAGTAATCACTCTGATTGGAGGGAACACCGTTTCTAGAGCAGCACAGGGTGCAGCGTTCTGATTCGCTGCGAGAGAGGTAAGCTGTTTTCTATGCGTGTGAGTGCGCGTGTGTGTGTGGCAGCAGAGTTGTGTGTGTGGCAGCTTCTCCCTTCATCACACACAGAGTTCAGAGGTCAGCTCCAGCCTGAAAGCACAGACAAATCAAAGCAGCAAACCCCTTGCTTGAGCTCAGTCGAGATTGCTCAACATCAGAGCTTGACAAAAACAAGCTGCGTTACTGTTGATAGTGTCCCGCTCCGCCACCTCAATGTTTACATGGAAGAAGCAGTTCGAGACTCTGACCCCTGACAGTCTGGCTGGACATTTGTGGAGTTTGAATAGCTGGGCCGAACTGTCTGCTCTGCTGATAACATTAGGGTCCCATATTATACTATAGCCTTTCAGCAGTGCAGTGATTGTGTAGTTAGCTAGAGTTTGCAGGACAAATGTCCCTAGGGTGATACCGTCTCTAGTGGATACAGATCAAACACAAAGGATTCCAGGTCACCAAACAGATAACCGTCCCCTTGGTGAAGAATGAATTCCTTACCGCTCAGCCTTCATCTTGTGTTTGTGCCTGTGCTGAGGCTGAAGACCTAACAGTGAAAGAATGGGTGGGTGATGTAATGTTTTGGTTTGCTGGACATGTAGGCTAGCTAGGCTTAGGCTACATCTGATGAATCCCAATCACATCTTATCTAGGACTGACAAGGTGAGATCTACTCTGGTGGGATCTGGGGGTCAAGAAGACCTTCAAATTAGCAGAGTACTAGGATACACAGGGATCACAGACACCAAGTGGTTTAGAGTCCATCCACCTCATTCTGCACTGTTCTTTATGACAGCCAGCTATTAAAAGCCCCATAGTACTGAGCTACCATCAACGGTCATCAGGAGCTAACCCACTGGTCAGCTCATCACTGACATGAAGTAGGCCTATAAAGCAATTCCCCTAATATTGTGCACAACAAGTCTTTGTGTGAAGTTTGAAGCCACTGGGCCTGTAGGTTATATTCTCCCCCCAGGTGACAGTCTCACACACCCTTGCTGAATTATGTCCCAGTAAATGACAGATTCTTTCCTACACTTGTGTAACACCAGTCACTTTCACCTTATGGTTATAGCAGCACGTTTTTGGCTGCCTGTGACAGTGCCATCCCATGGTATCCCATACCTTGAAATTGCTAGAGTTGACCCAGTTGGTAGCGACACCATCCACCATTCTGTCCAGCATGGTCTGGTCCTGCTCCAGGTCCTGGGACTTGTCCTTGTCCAGGATGGAGTCTATGATGTCCTGGCCCACCTGTAGTCTCCTACCCAGGTCCTTCTGCATAACCTGCTCCATACAGTACTCCATATTCCACTCCATAGTGTCTCACCAAAGGTATAACCCCACAATATCACGAGACAAGTAAAAATGTATAGGCCTAGTCTGCTCACAGAGAAGATCTCAGGTGTAGTGTAGGCCTATATCCCAGATATATTACACACTTTCCTATATCCCAGAAAGTGTGTAATGTTTATCCCAAAAATGTTACCCTTTATTTCAAGGATATGCTGTGGAGATGAAATCCCGGGGAAGTCGAGAATGCAGAGATAACAGAGTCCAGTCAGGAACTGTCCAGAGGTTTTAGGTCACTCGTGTTCCAGATCAAACTACAAATATGATCGGTTGTGGACAAGAGGACTGAGGATGAAGAAGAGGATTGCTGAAATGATTGTACTTCATTCTTCAGTAATTCTTCGCTTTCCTGTAGACCTAAAATCCAAAGGGGATACAGAATTATTATAACAAGTACTCCAAACAATAGACCTCATTGTAACATACTAAGCAGCACAGTGTAATTACAGTCAGTGTAATAATGAGTAGCTAGTTAATAACAATAGTATGTAGGTGGACTACTGAACTGAGAATTACACACTAACGTTACATAGCAATAAAGCCCCATTTTTATTGAAGCATTGATACAGAATTTACTTAGCTAACGTTAGTTACCATGCTAGTTAGCTAGCTACTTCACATGTTGTGAAAGTTGCTAGCTAGTGTTATTGGTTTAGCCATGCTAGCTTAGTAAATGAGATAGCTAGCTAGGTATCTTTTGTGCTAAACAAAATGGATAACTAGCTAGCTAACTTGAAATATTACGAATGATTTGCTATACAGACACATAACTATCTAGCTAGTTAAACAGTAGTGTTAAATAGTTAGCTAGCTAACATTTGATTAAATGCAGCTAAAGTTATAAATCAACGCTGAATCAAGGAGCGCAAACGTAGCCAACGTTAGCTAGCTAGATGAAGCTAGCCGCTAGCTAGCATGTCCTCACTGTCTCTGGCTCCTCCAGCTAGCTAGCTAGCTAGCTAGCTTCCGTTGGCTAACTGCCTCTAGCAGCTACCAGCAAACACTGAAATTATGCTAACAAATATCAGCGGTCAATTCATTTAGACTACAATTAAGCAATTCCTGTCACTAATGTATCAAGGGATTATTAACTAGCTAGTTAGCCAATTACCAGTAATCTGCATCCAGCCGCTCGTCTCAGTTCAGATTCGTTCTGAAAAAATCAAGAGCCAGGACGCTGGACTTCCAGCAGTAGTATTAAAGCTAGTAGCAGACGATGAACCCGCACGTACTGTACGCGTGGAGCCAAGTACAGTACTCACAGCAAACGTTATGTAGCTTGCTAGCTAGCTCGATCCAATGTGTGATGATATCATCTAGCTAGCAACAGTTAATTTAAAATGGTTCTGCTAGCTACAGTAGCTATTTGGTTACATTGTTTACAGTAATAATTTCCAATGAATGTCATACATTTGTAGCTTGTTTGCACGCCAACAGTGTCCTCTGCTGTTTATTACTGAAAGCTCACTCTCACTTTCAAATATTTTATTGTAAAACAGTAACATTGACAATTAAGAGTTTGTACAGTGTGTTGTGTTGTATCTCAAATAGTTTCACAGTCTTATTTTATAATTAAACACTATGTGTAAGTAACCCTATTTGAATTTTAAAACAGCGCAGGTGTCAAACGCAGGCTATTATGGGATGACCTGATCTTAGAACTTGGTACTCCTTTTAAAAAAATGTGACTATGACCTGTTTGTCAGTAGAACCTCTAAATAATAAACTCAGCAAAAAAGAAACGTCCTCTCACTGTCAACTGCGTTTATTTTCAGCAAACTTAACATGTGTAAATATTTGTATGAACATAAGGGGGGGAGGGGTCAAAATCAAAAGTAACAGTCAGTATCTGGTGTGGCCACCAGCTGCATTAAGTACTGCTGTGCATCTCCTCCTCATGGACTGCACCAGATTTGCCAGTTCTTGCTGTGAGATGTTACTCCACTCTTCCACCAAGGCACCTGCAAGTTCCCGGACATTTCTGGGGGGAATGGCCCTAGCCCTCGCACTCCGATCCAACAGGTCCCAGATGTGCTCAATGGGATTGAGATCCGGGCTCTTCGCTGGCCATGGCAGAACACTGACATTCCTGTCTTGCAGGAAATCACGCACAGAACGAGCAGTATGGCTAGTGGCATTGTCATGCTGGAGGGTCATGTCAGAATGAGCCTGCAGGAAGGGTACCACATGAGGGAGGAGGATGTCTTTCCTGTAACGCACAGCGTTGAGATTGCCTGCAATGACAACAAGCTCAGTCCGATTAAGCTGTGACACGCCGCCCCAGACCATGACGGACCCTCCACCTCCAAATCGATCCCACTCCAGAGTACAGGCCTCGGTGTAACGCTCATTCCTTCAACGATAAATGCAAATCCGACCATGACCTCTGGTGAGACAAAACCTCAACTCGTCAGTGAAGAGCACTTTTTGCCAGTCCTGTCTGGTCCAGCGACGGTGGGTTTGTGCCCATAGGTGACGTCGCAGGTCATGTCTGGTGAGAACCTGCCTTACAACAGGCCTACAAGCCCTCAATCCAGCCTCTCTCAGCCTATTGCGGACGGTCTGAGCACTGATGGAGGGATTTGTGCATTCCTGATGTAACTGGGCAGTTGTTGTTGCCATCCTGTATCTGTCCCGCAGGTGTGATGTTTGGATATACCAATCCTGTGCAGGTGTTGTTACACATGGTCTGCCACTGCGAGGACGATCAGCTGTCCGTCCTGTCTCCCTGTAGCGCTGTCTTAGGTGTCTCACAGTACGGACATTGCAATTTATTGCCCTGGCCACATCTGCAGTCCTCATGCCTCCTTGCAGCATTCCTAAGGCACGTTCACGCAGATGAGCAGGGGCCCTGGGCATCTTTCTTTTGGTGTTTTTCAGAGTCAGTAGAAAGGCCTCTTTAGTGTCCTAAGTTTTCATACCTGTGACCTTAATTGCCTACCGTCTGTAAGCTGTTATTAACGACCGTTCCACAGGTGCATGTTCATTAATTGTTTATGGTTCATTGAACAAGCATGGGAAACCGTGTTTAAACCCTTTACAATGAAGATCTGTGAAGTTATTTGGATTTTTAGGAATTATCTTTGAAAGACAGGGTCCTGAAAAAGGGACGTTTCTTTTTTTGCTGAGTTTATTATAGCAACCCTCAATTATTCATTTTCGTCGGGGTTCCTTGTGTTTCAACATCACATATGACAAAGATATTACTAGCATGTGATGAGTATCATATGCCTCCCACAATTGAATGTCTTAAACTTTGTATCTATGTTATATAATACAATTACATAAATACAATCCAATTCTTGTTGACACAACGTCCCTTTTATTTCATGTCAGAACTGCGTACATTGCAAATAGTATATTGTGCATCACAACAAAAGTGCAAATATCCGTTTCTGTACCTGGTCCAAGTTACAGTAATGTTAAACAACAGCTCATATTATTTTACATTTACATTTTAGTCATTTAGCAGACGCTCTTATCCAGAGCGACTTACAGTAGTGAGTGCATACATTTTTTTCTCCGTACTGGTCCCCCGTGGGAAACGAACCCACAACCCTGGCGTTGCAAACACCGTGCTCTACCAACTGAGCCAACTGAGCCACACTAATAACGAATATAAACAACTACGGTAGTGTTCAATTGCTTGAGATAATGACAAATCGATAGTTTCTCAATACAGTAGTAACAATGGATGGATGGATTTGAAAAAAATATGAATAAAAATGGAATTATCTTTCAGTATGAAATGACAAAGAGAACCTAGTGTGGCTAAATCCACACGACCACAGTGGTTCTTGTCTGGACTGACAAGCATAGAATAAAACAAACAGAACGGAAGTGAGGCAGGTTCAATATTTCCACAGTTATTTTCCACAATACATTCCCTCGGCATATTAAAACAAAACCTATGAAACTGGTGAGGGACAGCATGGAGTGAGAACTATGAAGTAACAAGAAAAACATTGTACTTGGTGTTTTCTGGTTCAGCTTTTTTTTCCCTCCAAAGTGCATTCTTCATTGCAAAAAATAAAAATAAAAAAACATACCCTGGATAAACTAAATCAATTGACATGATACGCGGTCTTCTAGCAAATACATACAGTACCAGTGTTAAACCTATGTTATTACAGTTCAATATTGAGAAACATTTGAGAAGCCGCAAAGTAACATCAACATGTAAAATATACCCTGGGAACAATGGGTTCTAAGGGCCACCAACTTAACATTGACAACTTAGACTGAAGTCAGTTACAATAGGCGTTGAAGCGTCGCTGAAAACATAAATATGGTGTCAGCGGCACATCAAACTAAAACAACTCATCATCCCAGACATAAGGTGCTTCCCTCCTTGCCATGATTGGCACCTCTCTTCCTTCATCTCTCCATCTTGGTCCTCACACCCCTATTCCTCCAACCCCTCCCGCTTGATCCCTCTTTCCTGGTCCTCACACCCTCTTCATTTATCCTCCTCCTTTGTCCTTACACCCCTCTTTATCCATCCTTCCATTTTTGTTGTTGTTGCATTTATCCATCTTAGTCCTCATCCCCCTCTTGCTCCATCCCTACATTCTAAACACTGGGGGCCTGTATTTGAGAAGTGACTTTTCTTCATTACAGGTTACGTTTGACTATTTACAGTCTAAGGGAGGGGAGGGGCAGAGAGGTCCTGGGGATAATAAAGCTTCTTCTTCTCGGACAACTAGTTAAACATGATGGATTCTGGGTCCTGGTTCATCATCTGGGCCATGTGACGGAGGACATCCTTCTTAGTGATGATGCCCAACAGACGCCTAGAGAGGGGGGGGAGCAAAACAAAATACAAATCATTCCACCATCCAATAAACCTCGGAATGATTAAACATAGTCTATAGTCTTCATAAATCTAACAGCAAAGTAAAATGAGCCTAATGAGTTTATTGTTAGAACCTTCATAGGAGCATACTTAAATCTCTGAGCGGTTTCCCAAAGCCATCGTTACTAAAGTTGCACTTGATTTAGTGCATTGTTATAGGGTAAGCATTAGAATTAGACACTTCAATATTTGTAGCCATAGGTGATAATATCTCATAGGAGCTGATCTGTCATCAGTGTTGTGGAATAATTCTAATGTTAAGGTCAGATTTGAAAGGGAGAACACTGATCCGAAAGCAGCGCTGTCCTTCTTTCGATCCTATTATTATTGCCACATGCATCAACAACGCATTGAGCGAACGTTCTATCTGGGTGGTGTTTTGGGAAATGTATTCGTTACATTTTTCGGGCCGTTGTAGGAAAGATCCGTTGTTAAAACAGTCGTAAGCCTAAATTCCATCGCTATCGGGAAACCGGGCCCTGGACTGTATGTCGCTCATGGGCAACTGCTCGATGACTAAAACATAATAAATTCTAAACTCGTCTGGTCGACGAAGACTATGTTTGATTGGTTAATTGACTGATGCCAGACTCACCCGCTTCTGGTGACCAGACACTGTCGGAGGCCCAGCTTCCTGAAGATGTCCACCACGGTCTCCATGGGGGTGTGGTCCGTGACGGTGAAGGGGCTGAGGTTCAGGATGCGCCGCAGCTTCAGGGGCTGGGGGTCGCAGGCCTCGGCCACCTGGGGGTTGTCCTCCGTGAAGTAGACCACAGAGCTGCTCACCACTCCGTCCTGCTTCTGACGGGCAGTCTCTGAGAGGGAGGGAGAGAGAGGGTGAAATATCAGCTGTGGCTCCTCAGACGCGACAGATAATAATGAACTGACACATTGAATACAGTATTGCTCAAACACATGCTGATGGCTTTATATGGGACTTATGTTCTCCAAACAAAATTGCAATATTTAGCCTGTCATTTCACGGTGAAAACAACCTAATGTAACAGTCCCACTATTTTGTTAAATGGAACCTTTATTAGGAGGCTAGATATTGATGTTGTCGAGGGAGGCCATTTTGGAAGGGGGTTTCTCATTTGATTGTTGGATGGAGTGGGCCTTTGCTGAAAAGCTTCTTAAATACAAGCCCCTCATATCACGCATGCACAGCCTTGGATATGAGCGCATGTCGCTAGCACTGATATTTGGCAGCCTTCTCTTTCAGCTGTTATGGGCATCCTAGCTGTATGGAGAATGTGCTTTTTGTATCCTTAAGTGTCTACGCATCCAAGACCTTCGAAATGTTTGAATCCTTCTTGATCGTAATGTGATTTGTGGATTTGAATAAAGTATTTAAAATGTGTGCGTGAGAGCCAGGGTTAATGTCTTACTGATGGCCACAGTGAGTTCCCTGCGCTGGACGAAGCCGATGAGGCGCTCTGACTCTCGGGACACGACCACAGGGAAGCCGTTGTAGTCGGTGTCCTTGATGAGCGTCTCCACGTCCTCCACCGTGGTGCTGTCCTGGGTCAACACGGCCAGGGGGGGCTCACTGCGCCTGGGACGCATCACATCCGTGGCCAGGGTCCTGTGTACGGATCACATATTGGGAATTCGTAGGCGCTGTTTCTCAGACACAGATTAATCCCAGTTCCTGGAAGCAAAAGCATGCTCAATGGAGAATCTCCATTGAAATATATTTTTAGTTCAGGACAATGCTTAATTTGTGTCTGGTAAAACAAGCCCTTCGAGAAGGGGTGACTCTTGACTACTGCAGGGTTGAGACTTGGACTAGGGGAGGTGTGAGGTTCCTCCCCTGAGGAGGAGGAATGACAAAGTTCCTAATATGTATCCCATAATACCTGTGTGTGAACTCGTCCCTGACGTCCAGGTAGGGGTAGCCGTTGAGTTGGATATGGGACTCGTAGATACCCTCCTTCCCAAAGGCGTCCGCTACCCACTTACTGGTGACGGCTGCGGCCATGAGGGGGACGATGTACTCCAGACCGCCGGTCAGCTCAAACATAATGACCACCAGGGACACGGTCATCCGGGTCACACCTCCTATAACGACAAAACAAACGTTGATGACCTGAGTGTTTATTCTATCGAGTAATCCCTCCCCGTTTCAGTCTGTTCTCTTCCGTTTGGTGCCTAATGAACACAACCCTGATGATAACTCACCCAGACACGCGGCAGCGCCCACCATAGCGTAGAGACCTGGGGTAACACAGTCGGCTCCGGGACGACACCAGTTCTTAAAGATGATCCAGTCGTGGTGATGGTAGGCCATCTGCTCCACAGCGATGCCCACGATTCGCCCAGCGATGGCCCCCACAGCCATGCTAGGAATAAACAGCCCAGACGGGATCTGAACACAACACAGAGGACATAAAACAACATTGTTGAGAGGTGATCTGAACACAACACAGAGGACATAAAACAACATGGCTGAGAGGTGATCTGAACACAACAATCACCCAAGAGCACGGTTATCCTACTCACAATATCTCGGATCAAAACTTGGTAAGACTTTATTTGAAGGGCACCTACATAAAAGGACCTAACATTTTCATACTTCATAACCCATACATAATGCATTCATAAGCAGTTCAGTAACATTTCATAACTGCTTACGTCAGCTATCATAACCCCCATCTAGCCATGCCGTACAGCATACTGACCTTCATGCCGAAGGTGAAGATAGTTATTACAATCTTAAAGATAAGAGCCAGGGCCAGCTGCCACAGAGCGCTGTAGACCCCGGGTCCAGCAGGGCGGTCTGGGATGTCGTCCACCGGACGGCTCATGTTGGGGTTGTTAACGTAGTCACACAGCTGAGAGGACTCCAGCGCACCGCAGTCGTTGAACAGCTCGGAGATGAGCTCGCTGGTGCTGCGCCGCGTGTACGGGTTAGGGAACGCCAGGACCGCGGTAATACCCGTTATCACGATCACCTTAATCAAATCAATCACGTTTATTAATGAAGCCCTTTTTACATACAGTTCTCACAAAGTGCTTTACAGTAAACCAGCAAAGATCCCAAAAAGCAAGCAAGAAGCAGAAACTGGCTTTACATTTGAGTAATTTAGCAGTTGCTCTTATCCAGAGCAGCTTGGCCACAGTTGAAGTCGGAGCTTTACATACATCTTAGCCGAAATAAATTCTATAGGATTGAGGTCAAGGCTTTGTGATGGCCACTCCAATACCTTGACTTTGTGTCCTTAAGCCATTTTGCCACAACTTTGGAAGTATGCTTGGGGTCATTGTCCATTTGGAAGACCCATTTGCAACCAAGCTTTAACTTCCTGACTGATGTCTTGAGATGTTGCTTCAATATATCCACATAATTTTAATTTCTCATGATGCCATCTATTTTGTGAAGTGCACCAGTCCCTCCTGCAGCAAAGCACCCCACACAACATGATGCTGCCATCCCCATGCTTCACGGTTGGGATGGTGTTCTTTGGCTTGCAAGCCTCCCCCTTTTTCCTCCAAACATAACATTGGTCATTATGGCCAAACAGTTCTATTGTTGTTTCATCGGACCAGAGAACATTTCTCCAAAAAGTACAGTCTTTGTCCCCATGTGCAATTGCAAACCGTAGTCTGGCTTTTTTAATGGGGGTTTTGGAGCAGTGGCTTCTTCCTTGCTGAGCGACCTTTCAGGTTATGTCGATATAGGACTCATTTTACTGTGGATATAGATACTTTTGTACCTGTTTCCTCCAGCATTTTCACAAGGTCCTTTGCTGTTGTTCTGGGATTGATTTGCACTTTTCGCACCAAAGTACGTTCATCTCTAGGAGACCGAACGCGTCTCCTTCCTGAGCGGTATGACGGCTGCGTGGTCCCATGGTGTTTATACTTGTGTACTATTGTTTGTACAGATGAACGTTGTACCTTCAGGCGTTTGGAAATTGCTCACAAGGATGAACCAGACTTGTGGAGGTCAACAGTTTTTTTTCTGAGGTCTTGGCTGATTTCTTTTGATTTTCCCATGATGTCAAGCAAGTTTGAAGGTAGGCCTTGAAATACATCCACAGGTACACCTCCAAATGACTCGAATTATGTCAATTAGCCTATCAGAAGCTTCTAAAGCCATGACATACTTTTCGGGAATTTTCTAAGCTGTTTAAAGGCACAGTCAACTTAGTGTATGTAAACTTCTGACCCACTGGAATTGTGATACAGTGAATTATAAGTGAAATAATCTGTCTGTAAACAATTGTTGGAAAAATGACTTGTGTCATGCACAAAGTAGATGTCCTAACCGACTTGCCAAAACTATAGTTTGTTAACAAGAAATTTGTGGAGTGGTTGAAAAACAAGTTTTAATGACTCCAACCTAAGTGTCCTGTAAACTTCCGACTTCAACTGTACAATTAGTGCATTCAACTACGATAGAAGCTATTTAGAAGATTGTGATTTGGCCTATCTGCTAAATCAGTGCTAGTAACAAGTAACTCAATGCAAGAACTACCCTATGGGCCCTGGTCAAAAGTAGTGCCCTATATAGGCCAGGGAATAGGGTGCCACAGTTAGTTACCTCTAGGACAGGGTACTTCCCCAGCAGAGTGGTCTTCCTCCTCCTACACCAGGCGATGTTCCCCCGGATGAAGAGGGTTCCCCAGAGGCCCCCGAACACCCCCAGCAGGATGAAGGGGACCAGCTCAGCCATGTACCAGGGGGTGTGGTACTCCACGTAGAACAGGACCAGCCTGCTGTTGCCGAACGGGTTGATGGCGCGAAGGGTGAAGGCCGCCACCAACGCAGCGAAGAAGGAGCGCCACAGGGTCTTCAGAGGGAAGTAGTAACTCACCTGAAGGGGACAGAGATTACATAGCGACGGCAGTTCAACTGAAACACTTTAGCATGTCAAATGCAATGGATCAACAAAAAAAAAATAACAGTAACATATCTGGAAGTGAGATGACATTTGATTGAATGGACACAGCGGGCGATTTATAAATAGACTTTAGTATACAACACCTCCTCCAGGCTGAAGAGAACTCCTCCAATCGGAGCTCCAAAAGCCACCGACACCCCAGCAGCAGCAGCAGCCGATAACACCTGCACAAAAGACATACAGACTACAACTAAATACTTTCAAATTGTTTTATGTCCCAAAATTGTATTATTTCCGCAAACATGGGAGCGTAATGGGCTATTACCGTACCTCTCTGCGCTTGCCCTCGTTCTTGCTGTATTTGGAGAACAGGGAGCAGAAGAGGTTACCACAGCAGCAGGCCACGTGGACCAGGGGTCCCTCCTTCCCCAGGCTGAGCCCGGAGGACACAGCCAGGACCAGGGTCACCGTCTTGATCAGCAGGGTCCACTTCCCCAGGTAGCCCCGGATGATGAACCCACTCAGGATGGTCTTGATCTACACAAGACGACACACAGCGTCCCCTCATTGGGATAACCTTTGCAACTGTGCAGTTATCGGAAATACTATAGCACGGTAATTTTCTATTAGTGAACGCTACCATTTCAAAACACTCACCTCAGGAATACCTGACCCACAGGCGTAGGGGGCAAATACTCTTACTAGAGACACAGCCAGGAAAGAGAATAACAGCGCCCACAACACATACAGGAAGTAATTCAACACATATGCCCCGGCACCCTGGAGAAACAAGAACAGGTGGAATGTATGGGTTTAAGGACCTGATACACAATCATCCCACCCTCTATCACAACAAACACCAAGTTAAACCTCAGAAACTGAGAGTGGTTACATTTCCCCAAGCCACGTGACTAAAACACAAACTCAGTACTGCGGCTTTAAATCAAGAGGGCATCTGGTTGACGGTTATAGATCTGCTGACCTCAGAGTGACCGGTCATCAGCTCGGCCCACTTCTGCCACTGCGGACACTTGTCTCTGTCGTCGAAGGTGGTCTCGTTGGAGGTCCAGCAGCACTGCTCACGGCTGTAGTAGAACGCAGAGAGACACACCCCTTCTTTCAGATCTGTCATCCAGTCCACAGCCAGGTCTATCACTCCAGCCAGCGTACCTACACGGGAGGACACGCGGCACGAGATCACAGATCACACTAAGCAAGGGAACCGCAAAAGCCTAATCAAAAGGATTCAGTCCAGACGTGGTATTTCACAACTCTGGCTGTGTGACTTTTGATTGGTTGTTAGAAAGCCACGTGTCATGTCACATGGGTGCAGTATGAATCCCGGCACCCAGAAGCAAATCTGACGTGCGCCATACCACAAGAGACCTTTTGCAGGATGCCTCTGCGGTTCCTACCTGTGAGCATTCCTATGAGCAGCATCACCACCCATCCTGACCAGGCATCCAGAAGACTCTTAATCAGCTCCCAGTAAGACTCCTTACTCTTGATGGTGATCTGGAACAACCATCAATCAACCATCAACGGCAGGTTCAACGGATCGTTAAGATAAATCAGGTGGACATCGAGAGTTTTTCTATGGTGATGACGATTATGAAGAAGAAGAGGATGAAGAAGAATTATATCCTCTGGGGATGAAGCAGAAAATGCTTAGAGTGTAGAGCTGTGTGTGTGTGTGTGTGTGTGCTCCCCTCACCTTCCTATGGCGATCTGTGTCGCGCGACTTCTCCCGGAGCCAGTCGATGGTGTGGAAGTCTTCGTAGGTGCTGACGTCAGGGAAGGGCTCATCCAGGAAGTCCATCAGGTTCCCAGTACCATTCATCTCCTCTGAGGGAGTGGCCCCAGTACTGCTGGCCCCTGGACAGAGAGACAAAATAAGACTTTGTTTTTAGTGTCTAATGAAGGTCTTCACACATGCCCGTTTTTATTGTCTAATGAAGGTCTTCACACATGCCTGTTTTTATTGTCTAACGAAGGCCTTCACACATGTCCAATGGAGATAAACTTCTGCTTTATCCCAACCCCTCTAAAAGTCACACTCAGACAGAGGTTGAAGAGGCCGCGAACCCAGCCAAGTCAGGTCTCTGATTCCCAACACTGTATGAAGCACTATGCTGCCAATAATGCCCATGAGATGTATGAAATTGTTATTCCTGGCATTCGGTTCACCAGACAGACCTTGTGATACTGTGTCCAAGTTTTAGCTTGCGTTTGGACATTTGTCCAGGGCGGACAGTGGGCCCTATTTTATGTTCTTATTAGCATTTTATTGCACATAACTACATTAGCAGCTTACTTGGATAAATGGACGCTATAATTCTGTTATTTTTTTTCTCCTCTGGGGGTAGCTACGTCATGCAAAGGCAGTGAAAACAGTAACGTTACTAAGCAGTCAAGAATACAAAAGTAGGCTAGCTACTTGCGGGCCATGCATGAATACTGAATTACAAATCATAGATCAGTGACATATGCCTTCATGTAGCTATTAGATATAGTTAGTTATAGCAAGTAGATATGGATGTAATAAGACCGTTAATGCTAGTTAAGATTTGGGTAGATATGCGTCAACCTTTATTAATTATGGCATTATTAGACATACTATGAAATGCATGCTTACCGTCTCCGTCCATTGTTCACACAACCCGACTCCTCAAAATAAAGACATCTATATCTCTTAGCTATATAATCACCAATATTGAATGCATTTTGATACTGGGTTATGTTGTCACCAGCCAAACCTGTTCAGAAAATAGAGAGAAGAGGACGTCATAGATTTCTGCTTCCCACAATGCATTTGCTCAACCTGTCGACGCATGAAGGTGGAATTGTGAGGCGTGAAATGGGGACACCTTGTGGCTGAAAGAAAAATATTTTTCTTTTAATCCGTTTATTCATCTCAGTGCGTAGGCTACTGTTCACTCAGAGAGACCACCAGACTACTAAACCGCCTCTATAAAGAGTGTCATTTGTGTACTATTGTGTGTTGAAAATGTTTGTTTTTCTCTCCTTGACATGGCCTGCATATTCAACCTCCTTCTTGGGTCACAAGCTCTCTATGTCAGAGATCTGATGCAGGAAAAAGGAATGTATCACCGGATATTGTTCCAAATCAAATAAATGCACCACTTTGAGTACCTCTGTATAGCAAAACAATCACTTGATTTCTTTAAAATAGCACTTCATAAACAGGCTATTGAATGTATTTGATCAATTCAGAGTCTCCCAAATCTCTCCTAAATCTATAGATGACATGTCAATGCCCAATTAGCAGCTTAGCTTGTTTTGTATTTTTAGTCAACATAGCAACCAAAGAATCTGATGTCTTCTCACATTTCCATCAGCCTTATTTTAAAAAGGTACACACAGTCTGTTTTATTCTTATTTAATCTCATCTCCCTGGAAACACTCCATGGGGCCCCACAGTTTCGAAAGAGACAAAGCTAGTAGTGAGAGAAAATAGCATTTTCACCGTGTGTGTGTGTGTGTGTGTGTGTGTGTGTGTGTGTGTGTTCAGTGGCGTCATGCCCATAAAGGGCACATTAACCGCCTCCAACGTCGTTTAAGAGAATTTAACAGTACGTCCAACCGGCCTCACAAGCACAGACCATGTGTAACCAGGCCAGCCCAGGACCTCCACATCCAGCTTCTTCACCTACGGGACCATCTGAGACCAGCCACCCAGACAGCTGATGAAACTGATGAGTATTTCTGTCTGTAATAAAGCCCTTTTTGTGGGGGAAAACTCATTCTGATTGGCTCGGCCTGGCTCCCCATTGGGTGGGCCTGGCTTCCAAGTGGAGGGGCCTATTCCCTCCCAGGCCCACCCATGGCTACGCCCCTGCCCAGTCATGTGAAATCCATAGATTAGGGCCTAATGAATTCATTTGAATTGACTTATTTCCATATATGAACAGTAACTTCGTAAAATCGATGAAATTGTGGCATGTTACGTTTATTGATGAATAAATCAAAACAAAAATCTTTTGTTGTTACTCTGTAATATAATATTTTTGACATAGAATTAGGCATTATGATTATGGCTCTAGATTGCAGGGAAAGGTTCTTTTTTGTTTGAAAAATACAAAATTCTTCCAGAGGAGAATCATTATGCCTCCCTCCATTATGCCCCCACTATCCCCCCATCCTCACGACACCCCTTTGTGTGTGTGTGTGTGTGTGTGTGTATGTTTTGTGAATTAAATCTACATTTTTATAACATCCTGTCTGCATTTTAAAAGCATCCTGATTTAGGCTACAACCTCCTCACTGTGTGTGTGGAAATGGGCATCACCATAGATCTGAATGATGCTGTTGTTCAATGCATCTGACTCTCACTCAGTCACTCTCTCCTGACCACTGAGCAAAGCAGCGGCTGAAGCGAGCCTCCAAGGGGAGGGCAACATGTCAGCAAGCCGCTACTTTCCTCCTCTCAACTGCAGATGATGCGTGCATGTGAGTGAGTGAGCTACTGATCGTTTGAAGAAGTTATTCCCTCCCAGCCCGTGCTGGTAGTTGTAAACCCTAATTGGGCGTACAGTCTTTTGAACAAATTGAGCCTCGATAGGAACCTACTGGCCGTAGCTTCCTCTTGCTTCAACTGGCTGCAGTTCAGAAAGACAGGAGCAGAGAGAAGCAGTCGGGAGCCCTGGCTGCAGCTGACTGTGGCACAGAGAGACAGGGGGAGCAGGCAGCTCGGGAGCCAGAGCTGAGCCAGAGAGCGGCCACTCAGAGTGGGCAGCACTATGGATCCGGGGGTGTGCGCTATGGAACTCCTCGGGGTCTTCTTCTCTATTGGTGCCTGGATCTGCTCGCTGGCCACCACCATCATGTCCACCTGGCTGACCCTGTCCACCGACCTGCTGCCCGCGGAGAGCTACGAGCTGGGCCTGTGGGAGACGTGTGTGGTGCAGGACCTTGGAATTCTGGAGTGCAGACCCTATGACAGTCTCCTCGGCCTGCCCCCGGACATCAAACTAGCCCGGATCCTCATGTGTGTAACAGTGGCCACGGGCCTCCTGGGTCTCCTGCTAGCCATTCCTGGAATCTACTGGATCAACAGCTGCAACCAGGGCTCTGAGGGGTTGAGGGTGAAGAGATTGATGAAGATGCTTGGGGGGATATTGTGCTTGGTGGCAGGGATACTGGGTCTCATACCTGTGTCTTACATCGCTCACCTGACGGTCATGCGGTTCTTCGATGAGGCCGTGCCGGCCATTGTGCCGCGCTGGGAGTTTGGGGACGCCCTGTTCTGTGGCTGGACGGCGGGGTTTCTACACCTGGTGGCCGGCTCTCTGCTGGTCACCTCCTGCGTGTGCCTTCAAGAGGAGCCCTGCACCTTACAAATGCCTATACCACTACAGAGAAGACATACACACGTACACACTACCACTACCCCACATAGGAAGAGGTCTATGGAATATGTTTGATGAGCTATTGAGAAGTGAGAACAGTATTCTCAGTAGCCTCTGCCCTTCCTCTATCGATGGTGAATAAAACACTGCTTATCTAAAGCTTTTTCATGCTTATTTACATTAGCTATAGTTATTGAGTACTCTTGCTGGGACAAATCTTTCTCCATATACTGAGACAGAATTTGCACACAATGCTGGTACTCATTTCAATCCCTCAAACAGGGTTATGTGCATGCCATGTTTGCAAAAATATCACCTACATTTATCAAACAGAAATTCTTTATGGAGCCAAAGAGATACCAGCTTTTAAAGCTGCCATTTCTTCCTAATATGTCAATGTGCCTGCAATTGGTACTGTGTAAGAGATAGTGTGCAACGGTGCCAGAGAATTTGATGACAAGCCGTATATTGTCTGTGAAATGACTGTAAACTATTCTGACCAAGGTTGATTATTCTGTATGTCAATGTCAATGATTGTCTTGGATATCATATCTTATCGCAATACAAATGATTTTTTACAGCATCTGTCATCATTATTGTTGAATAACAACACGAAGCCAGTTCGAATGGAGCTGATTTCTCACTAGCAAGGCCATAAAAAATGTATCCCTTCTTGAAAGTCTTAGCCTACACAGTTACTCAATCAACAACTGTATTATAGGAATAATTAATCATACAAACTGTAAATAGAACAAAGAGAAAAAGTAGAACATTATATTGTAGAAAGCAAATAATAATGAATGTGCGGAATGTGCTAAGTATTTGTTTTAAATTGTGAAATTTACGGACTTGCTTGCAACAACTTGACAAGACAATGACTTCATGGATATTTGAGGATCTGATTGTATTTGTTTTATTTCTGCAGAAATGTCCACTATACATTCTCTCTAGTTAGAGGCCAATATTACTGATTTACCACATACATTATATCAGATATATATCAATATACATTATATCAGATATATATCAATATACATTATATTAGATATATATCAATATACATTATATCAGACATATGTCAATATACATTATATTGTATATTGCTCTGTAGTGGTTTTCTGACTCTGAATTGATCAGATATAGTGCCACAAGGCTACATATCCTATATTAGTTATATCCATAGTGTGGAGAAATCTGTACATTAAAAAAAAAGTTGATATTATCAAATAAAGAAAAAACCTGACAAAAACCTGACCGTGATTCATTCCTAAGCTCACAAACCACCTGCTTGTGTAACATAAGCGCAAACTGTTGCTAGACAACGATGAAGAAGTGAGTTTAAGTAAGGTGAGGCGACAGACCAAGTCCAGTGGAAACGGAGCTTAAGTCTAATTCCCGCTGATTTCGGTCTTGGCTCCTGGGCTAAGCTGTAGTTAATGAACATCATCATAATGAAACGCAATGTGAGGAATGTCAGACTTCCTGGACTTCGCCCATTACACTCAAGCTTGCTCAGGCAGGTCATGTTCTTAAACTTCATTTTTTACATTTAATTTCTCCTTTATTTAGCCAGGTCAGTCCCATTGAGACATGAATTCCTTTCTCAAGGGTTCCCTACATGGCCAAGCGGAAACAACAGCCGTAAAATACTTCCTGTCTATTTCAATGCTATAATTTCATCTCCAAATGAGACCATATTCCCTATGCAGTGCATTACTTTTGACCAGGACCCATAGGGAGCTGGTCAAAAGGACTGCACTATTTAGGGAATAGGGCACCATTTGGGACACGCACTTGCTTCTGAGTGTGCTCTGCTACAGTTCCTCTCAGGTCTTCACATTACGAGACCCCGCCTGGACTTTGAAATGCTCGGACTGCTCCCCACCGCCTCCCGTGTCCATGTTGTCATCTGAAAGATCCCATTGTTGTCCCCTCACAATGGAAGTCATTATAGCTTCCTATGTTAATCGCTTGATCTATCATAGGCAGTGGTTGGTCCTACATCAGAGAAACACATGGAGCCAACCACTATATGTTAAACAGCTCTGTTGTCACATGTCACTTTGAAACACAATGAAAGGGAACATTCGAAACCATTCTATCCTACCTCAATCTCACAGAAAACCACAACAGCTCTGTTGTACAGTGCTTATACAGTTATGTTCCTTTCTCGGCAGATTGTGAAATGCCTTGTGGGATATGTCTATCGCTTGGTGGTTAATGATTAGGGTCAGGGTGGTTGGGGTTATCACTATTGATGATTAGGGTTTGGGTTACGGGTTAAGGACAGGTTAGGTTCTGGGTTTGGGTCTGGATCGATGAAGTTCAATGAGTTGTATCGATCTATTCCTTCACTATCAACTTTACTGTAACAACTTTAGTATTGTTACAGACTCGTTTACAAAACAAATTGTACATCCAGTACTGTCTTACATCCTATTTCGCAACCAAGAATCCTTCGCTCATGCTGCCAAGCATACCCTCGTAAAACTGACTATCCTACCAATCCTTGACTTTGGCAATGTCATTTACAAAATAGCCTCCAACACTCTACTCAGCAAATTGGATGCAGTCTATCACAGTGCCATCCGTTTTGTCACCAAAGCCCCATATACTACCCACCACTGTGACCTGTATGCTCTCGTTGGCTGGCCCTCGCTTCATATTCGTCTCCAAACCCACTGGCTCCAGCTCATCTATAAGTCTTTGCTAGGTAAAGCCCCGCCTTATCTCAGCTCACTGGTCACCATAGCAGCACCCACCCGTAGCACGTGCTCCAGCAGGTATATTTCACTGGTCACCCCCATAGCCAATTCCTCCTTTGGCCACGTTTCCTTCCAGTTTTCTGCTGCCAATGACTGAAACGAACTGCAAAAGCCACTGAAGCTGGAAACTCATATCTCCCTCACTAGCTTTAAGCACCAGCTGTCAGAGAAGCTTACAGATCACTGCACCTGTAAATAGCCCATCCAACTACCTCA
The DNA here is from genome assembly GCF_901001165.1 of Salmo trutta. NCBI lineage: Eukaryota > Metazoa > Chordata > Actinopteri > Salmoniformes > Salmonidae > Salmo > Salmo trutta. The sequence continues at coordinate 45,574,699 of NC_042962.1, forward strand.
TTCCCATATTATTATTATTTTGCTCCTTTGCACCCCAGTATCTCTACTTGCACACTCATCTTCTGCACATCTATCACTACAGTGTAAATTGCTAAATATTTCACCACCATGGCCGATTTATTGCCTTAACTCATTTGCACACACTGTATATAGACTTTTCTATTGTGTTATTGACTGTACGTTTGTTTATTCCATGGTGTTTTTTAATTTTACCTTTATTTAACTAGGCAAGTCAGTTAAGAACAAATTATTTTTTACAATGACGGCCTACCGGGGGAACAGCGGGTTAACTGCCTTGTTCAGCGGCAGAACAACAGATTTTTACCTTGTCAGCTCGGGGATTCGATCTAACAACCTTTCAGTTACTGTCCCAACGCTCTAACCACTAGGCTACCTGCCGCCCCGTTGTCTGTGTCGCACTGCTTTGCTTTATCTTGGCCAGGTCGCAGTTGTAAACAAGAACTTGTTCTCAACTGGCCTACCTGGTTAAATAAAGGTGAAAAGAGAAAAAAAGTAATATTCTCCCTCCTGAAACATTATGCTGGAGGCAATAAGGAGGTAACACAACGAAGTCAATGCCCTGAAGACAATAACTGAGAACTTCAATGCCAGGACGAGTGATTACACAACGGTGGGAAATCCAGAACATGTTACACAACATCTACAAAACAATAAACCTGTCATCACCTTTCAACCTTCTACCTTTAATGCCTGAGATTTACGTCAGCCAACCGCGCTAGGCCACGTAGTTAGGCTGTAGTAACGCTACGCTAAATACAGACTAGACCAGGGCTCTCCAGGTTAACCCTGTTCCTGGACAGCTACTGTCCCATAGATTCACACTCCAACCCTAATCTAGCACACCTGATTCTAATAATTAGCCGGTTGATAAGCTGAACCAGGTTAATTACAACAGGGGTTGGAGCAAAAAAGCTACAGGAGGGTAGCTCTCCTGGAACAGGGTTGGAGAGCCCTGGACTAGAGACTAAACCCACAGTCAGGTCCTTTAATATCCCCATCATGAGAGAGTGTGTCCTGCCCACTATAAAGTCCTCTGCATCCTTTAGCCAGACCACAACCAATCCTCTCAATGAGTTGAGTTCCTCTGCAAACAAAAAAAGTGTTAAACCCCTAACGGAAAAAGCTATTTTGTTCCCTCCCAACACAGTGTGCTGTCCACCGGATCTGACTGTTCTGACTTTCAGCCAGAGTAACAATCCCCACTGTGATTGTCCTTACTTCTGCTTTGAGAGGTCTGGTCAAGGACTCATATGCCCTGCCACTGCCAGTCTCAGCCTCCTCCCCTGCACTGTTCACATGAACGGGGCCCAAATGAGAAATAGAGGCTCCACAATACACATCACTTCTTCTTGGCCACTGGTGTCTTCATTTTGGGACCATAGTTAACAAGGACATTACTTAACTTTGTCAAAGCAAGTAAAAAAGCCTGAATAAAAACCTTTAAAATCCTCGAAAAAGAGCAATGAATGAACACATTTGGAAAAAAAAAAAAATAGAATCCCTTCCTCTTCTGTAGCACAATCAAATGGATTATATGATTTTGTGGGACCGCGACTGTCAAAACACCTATGACTGTTTCTGCCAGAGCCAATATTTGACTTCAACACAATAACACCTTACAACCCCTAACGGATGTCTCGTTACCAGGAAACAATGTGGTCTATGTGGTCTAATAGGGGCAGACAGTGGATGTGTTCCTAATTGCACCCTTTTCCTTTTATAGTGCACTACATTTGGTCTCTGGGCAAAAGTAGTGCACTATATAGGGAATAGGGTGCCATTTGGGACAAAAGCCAGTAACTACCCAGCGTTCACCAGTCAGTGGGGGAGCTCTACAGAGTGCAGACTGCAAGGCACAGTCAGGGATAGAGGATAATTGAGGTCCTTGCCGTGCTGTCTAAAACCAGGCTGAGGAACAATCCTGTTGTTACTCCACATCAAAACAAATACAGTGTGTGATAAAATTGTATTGATTAAAACATTGTCTCTTTTAAATCACATGATTTATCACAACTATTTCTGATTGAATTGTGTATAATATTGTTCCTGGATGTCAAGAGCCCTTAAAAGTTGAAGAATACATTTTCAATATGATCAAATAAACAGAAACGGTACAAATCTTGCATCATTTACAAAGAAATACATTCAAAGGCATCAGCAATACAAGTATGAAATGTAAAACATTTAATTGTAATCAGTTTTTAAACTCCCTTTGGAGTTATTGCAAGGCAATGACTAAAGACAGGTGTGTTGCAAGCATGTCCTCAAAAGACAGAGAAAGCACGTGTGTTTATGTACCCTCCCAATTACTGCTACTCTACAGAAGCAGTATTAACTAAATACAAAACACAGATATACTCTGACTGTAAAATAAAGGTGCTTTTTTTTGTTATCAACTAGAGCACAATCATTAGGTATAAGACTGTTACGAATCAATGTATGATCATGTAATCTGACATTTTAAAAGGGGCAATCTTCAGTTCAAACAATAACAAAGTGGTTACCCCCACCGCCGTTTTGGTAAACAGCTGAGGGACGGGGCTGGAGAAACTTAAGCATCCTCAAATTCATAGACAGAGGTATGGATACGAGGACTGACCATCCATGATACCAGAATTATAGTTTTAACCACTTTGACGCTATACAGTGTTTGCTTACAATTACTTTGTTTTACGAACAATGTTCGTAAAGTTAAACAAGTTTATATTTGGGGTTCTGATGGGTATAACAGTCGAACTAAACTCATGACGCATTTATAAGTTATATTATTCAAGAATCAAATGGGTGTACACTGAGTATACAAAACACTAAGAACTCCGCTCACATCAAATACAACATTGAATATGGTAAACTCATATGTCTGATTTCAGAAACAAACTAAAATCACAAGTGCTCATCAGAGCGGAAGGCAGGATTGTCCTTGGCCTGAGAGTTATTCAGACTATCCCTACCGTGTCCCACAGACCCAGGGGACAATGTCCCAACACTTGACCCATCAAAGTGTCTCGCCTCTGGACAAGGCGGCTCCACTCTGGGTCCTACCTTGACAGGGAACCTGTAGAAGATGAAGATAACTCCACTGACGATCATCATGAACGACCCTATGATCCCGACCCCGATTCCTGCCCCAGCGTTCTGGGTCACAGGTGCAGGGGGCATGTGGAAGTTCGAAGGGAACGCAATCGTTTGATTGGTCACCACCGAGTTCAGGTTCCACAGGAGCGGTATGAGAAAACACACAGCAGACAACAAGCACAGAGTACCAGCCACTGCGAACGCACAGCGGATAGGCGTCTGCTTCTCCAGGCCGAAATAGACGTTCCTGAGAGCGTAGACGGCGGCGGCGTTCCCACAGAACCCCACGAACAGCCCTATTAGAGTGAGCACCTGGGCCGTGGCGACCTCCGGGGGCGTGAAGGCGTCCGACAGCGCCATATTCTGACAATACATGACCCTGAACTCAGAGGTCACGAGTGTATGGCTATAGAAACACACCCTCCAGATCCCGACCCAGGCCACTCCTGAGGTGATGAAGGTCAAGTCGGCCACCTGCCAGACCCTCCACTGGATGAGTCCAAGGGTCACCGCGGTAAGGACCCAACCCACGGCGCTCAACCACAGGCTGACGAACTGAGGGTGAGCCGTGTGAACCAGGTATGCCATATCGTAACACACGGAGAGCCTCACCTTAAAACGGACAGCCAAGATAATCCACCGACAGTTCTCTCGGTCTGCCTACAGACAAACAACATCTTCCGATCAGATGAACTGAAGCCCCGTCATCTCAGACAGAGCTCATCTCAGACAGAGCTCATCTCAGAGAGCTGCCGTACTGAATGAACAGCGATCGATCTTCTTAAAGATCCTGTTTTTCACCCTCAGGCTCCAGACTCACCTCATATTAAGGAAGAGGCTTGGATACGTTGTCGTTTTCCTCAGATCCGGTCCTGCCGTCTCTAGGTTGGAAAACAAAGCAACTGCTGCCCTCTGAGTGGAAAAAAACATGAATGTGGTGAGAGCAGGCAGCCAATACATGTTTGAGGAGGAAAGACAAAACGGAGAGAACAATGACTGAATGGCTATGGCAACTGGTGCCATGACAAAGTCTACAAACAGGGAAATTACAATGGGGATTAAATGCAGTGGACAGGGACACATGAACTAGATGTTGTCAATAGGCTCTATGTCCCCATTTGAACTACCTCAAAAGGCTGTGGTCTGGTTTATTGCATGCCACAACACAATCAACATGTGTAAGAGCATGCTGAACGTGGGAGAATAAAAAGTTAACTTAAAAAATTTCATAACTGAGGTTGATGTTAAAATGAAAACATTTGTTCAAAGACACATGCAGTAACTAAGAAAAGCATGTGAACACATTGATTGAATACAAGACCGTGGGTTAAAGCATACTTCTAGAGAACCTTGACAAATGTCATTAAAACAGCAATCCCCATGTCTACCTCGAGCAGCTAAGTATCACTATGGAAATCTAGCAATTTGTTTGCCTCGTCTGAAAATTGCCTTTATAAATCAACTGTATGACGTAAAAGCCTGACAGAGCACGCTAGAGCGATAATCAAATACACAGGACGTGGTGATGAAAATCTAAATGCAAACTGATATCTGACAAAACAAACACATTACCTCTTAGTTCTGACGGGTTAGTAGTGACGAGAGCTACAGATCAGCAGTCAGCGTGCCGGACCGGCCATCAATCGTCCTGAATTCGTACCGCTGTAAACAAGACAAGACCGACGCTTCCTCAACTTGTACTACATAAAGTCACAGTCATAACATCTCTGTGAATGATTGACTTCTATTGCTATTCACCAGAAAGAGGAAAGGGAAGGCGGGGCTAATTAACCAATCCTACATCAGGCCACACTTTAAAACCCCTGCCATTTCTTAGCTTAGTCATTGTCGTTACGGCCACTGGCCAGTTGGGTAATAAAGGTCACAGATACCAAGAGCGTCAGAGTCATACTGTTTTATTGTCTTCAAATTGATGTGAGAGTACAATGCATGCATGTATGGTTATACAAAGTATGGACATACAAATCCTTTAGTGTTCGCTGTGGCAGACGCCCAGGCACAACGTCAGGTTGAGATAGGTCCCTAAACAGGGGAATTCTGGGACGATAAAGTGCTAATTCAATCTTTGATTTTTAAGATCCCTTCATTGGGCAAATCGCACCTTCGGCTTTTAACCCAACTCTTCCAAAAGAAAAAAACTGCCATTCAAAATACACATAGATGTTTTGTAGAGGTGCAGGTGTGTCACACTGGGCACCTGTTGTTGTGGGAGGGGGGGGTTAAGTGCCTTGCTCAAGGGCACAATGGCATGCAATGTCATCTAGGATTTGATACCAGGAACCCTCTGGTTGCCAGCTCACTGCCTGACAGATTTTTGTTGCCGGACCAGGGACTCGAATTGGCAATCCTCCGGTTCCTGGCTCGCCTCTGTACCTGCTGCTCACAATGGATTTCAAATGTTTAATTACCTTTTTATATTTTTGGAATAAAATAAAAAAAAGACCCAACACATGAGTAAAAAATAAACATTGTCAAGAAATACCATACTAATGTATGGGGAGTGGGGCCTGAGAACGAGATTGGTTGAAAACATACACATCTGTGTTGTAGCTTAGTGGTGTGTGTAGTATGATATGTACTGTTTGGAAAAATCTGAAAATAACTTTAGACTTCTGAACCAAACCAGCACTGTCCCATTGAGGAAAAACCCTGTTCATGATCTAATTATAAAACCTATACTTCACAATAAGAATATATATCATTTGTATTGTAATTAACTACAACGTAGGTTTATAGGTGAGTTTACCTGAAATGTCAAGTCATCTGTAAAATATTTAAAAGGCTACAATAAATTACTAAAAAAAACATCTTCCATCACGCATTATATTAAACAGAGACGCTCCGCCTCGCCTTGAGAATCATTTGAGAGCGTAGCCCTCACCAAGAGGCCTCACCAACATCCCTGAATCAAACACATTCAGCAAAGCAAGTTTCATCGATCTTAATGAATTTCTTCTAAGGAGCTAGTTTAAATCCAGAAACAGGGTGTTTCTTCAGCACAGAAAAACAGCTCCTGTCTGTACTGTGGAACTGAAATGTAACAGGCTTCAAGAAGTCAGTCAACTACAACAAAAAGCACACAGAAAATCCAGCATTTCCAAGTCCAACAGCGCCTCTGAGGCTCTCTAGTGGCCAGTCTGTGTCAGTACACCACATCACCTCTGTGTGGCCATTGTCAGGAGGAAAAGTCTAAAGAGATCCTTGGAACGTCCCAACTCTGACGTCGCCCTATTGAAGTTGAAAGGTAAAGGTTAAGGTTAGGTAAGGGTTAAGGTTAGGTAAAGTTAAGGTTAGGGACGTCCCAAGCAATTCGGATTGCACTAAGCATCGTCAGAACAGCAGCCTTTGCTCCAACAATAAACTATCCAGCAGACATTTCAGCTGCTCCTCTCCCAGTTTGATCTTGTCTTCCAGCTTGCGCTGCTCGATGATAAGGGCTGACTTCATCTTGACAAAGTGCTGGTAGTCTGCCAGGCTCTCGTGGCTGAGGTGAGCAGCCATGATGCTGTAAACCAGGCGCTCCCGCCGGTCAAGGTTCTCCTTGAGCTCTTTGGCGTCTTCATGCTGTCTGATCAACAACTTCCTCTTCTCTGACAGGGTGCGCTGAGAGATGGAGGGCAAACAGAGGGCGCAGATCAGTAAGAGGGATACTAACAAACGCAGGGAAGCAGTTATGATGGAATCAGTCGAACAACTTCCTGATTAACGCACAGTACACACATCAATTAATGTTGAACATGAATATTGTAAGTTGGTCAATGCAAACATCCCTTTAGTCTAGTTTGTAATATCACTATAGCTCTAAGCTAATGAGGATGAGTGTTAACCATCTAATCCTTCCTCACGAGTAGAGTGGGGAGTGAGCTATGTCCTGCCTTAACCTCCACCCTAGCCCCTACCTTCTCTTCTGGTGTGGTGTCTTCCTCCAGACTGTTGAGAGCGTTCTCCACCCTGGCCAGTCGGCCGGACAGGGACAGCAGCAAACTGACCACCTTGTCCAGATCTCCCACGAACATCCTGAACTTGTCCAGCTCGTTGGGCTTGCAGACCTTCTGCACCGTGGCCTCCACCTCGTCCCCCAGAGAGTTGTTATCGTGGACGTCCTCCTGAAGGCTCTCCCTGGCCTCGCGCAGCACCTGCAGCTTCTTACCCAGGCTGTCAATCAGCTCTTGCTGTGGGGAGAAAGACAGGGACAGACAAGGAGATGACATTGGAGAGAGCCATTTCACAAACGGAATAGTACTTGAGGAACTATTCCTTAATCCTGGAGCGCTGCAGAACGGCAGGTTGTCGTCTTGCCTCAGCAGTGAACCACATTCAGCGAATCAAAGTGTTGAAGATCAGTTGAATCGGGAATGACGACGCTAAACTTGGGGAAAAGCTGCAGTCCTGTGACTCTCCGGGAGCAGGATTGATGATCAGTGATTGATATGGCATGAAACAGTCAGTAATAATAAATAATAATAATAACAATAATGTTTAATTGTCACATACACCAGATGGGTGCAGTGAAATGTGTTGTTTTAGAGTAGGGCTCTTCAACCTTGTTCCTGGAGAGACACCGTCCTGTAGGTTCTCACTCCAACCCTAATCTAGCAGACCCGATTCCATAATTAGCTTGTTGATGAGCCGAATCAGGTTAGTTACAACTGGGGTTGGAACAAAAACCTACAGGAGGGTAGTTCTCCAGGAACAGGGTTGGAGAAACTGGTTTTACAGGGTCAGTATACTACGCTGTGTCTCTGTACCTTCTTGCAGGCCAGGTTGATGTCCAGTTCGTCCTCCGAGTCTTGCTCCAGCTCCTCCAGCTCGTCCTCCTGCATGTCCTTCATCTTGTTGAGCAGCTCAGCCTTGGGGGCAGATGTACTGTAGTAAGAGGAGCTGGTCACCAGGGACCCTGTGGCAGCAGACATGCCCTCCTCCTCTCTCCTGGAAGGGATAGAAACAGAAAGCAGAGGGTTATTTAACCAATAAGGCCCAAGGATGTGTCTGGAGTCCCTGGATACAGCCCTTAGCCGTGGTATATTGGCCATATACTTCAGAGGTGCCTTACTGCTATTATAAACCGGTTAACAACAAATATAAAAGTCATTTTGCGTCATTATTATCTGATATACACACACACACACACACATCTGGAATGCTGTTTTAGCCAATCAGCATCCAGGACCCAAACTACCCGGTTTTTAATTCTGGTTATTAGTACTGTATATTCCCTATGTAGTGCAATACTATTGAGAAGAAAGCAGGCAATAGGACAACACGTGAAATGCAGGAGGTGATCGCTCAATATCGATGGGCCAGAGCAACTCCTACACTTCTAAGATCTCGGAGAGGTCGTTTAAAATTGCAGGTAAAACGGAAGGTTTATGCCCCTCCATTGTATTCAGTTGTAGTCTGTGATTCAATATATTGCCAACAGGGGGCATCTGTGTTACGACAGCCACAGTCTATGGGTTGATCGTTGTTTAGAATTGGACTAGTGTGTTTTTGTCATGTATACATTTCCCTCTACTCATCCTCTCAATGGGAAGAAATATTAACATCCCATAATGTGTTTTTTTAACTCATCTGAACAAATACCTCTGAAGTGGGAGAGGAAGTCAGTCTGATAAAAACGTAAAAAACAAAAATACACAGAACGATGTGTGATTATCTAGATTATGTTATGACTACCAGTAAATGCCCAGTTAATTTGTTCATAAATGTTATATTTCTGGACTGGCAGATCCCATTCCCAGTCGGCTCACCGGTCATCCATTCCCCTGGGCGGCAATCCCTGTTTGGGGGAGACTTTCCTCCTCTGGTGCCCCCCATCCAAGATCTGCTCCCCCTGGGGGAAGATTCCCTCCATCAGATCCATGGTGGTCTTCATCTTACTCTGGTCCAAGATGTCCACCAGGGACTTATCCTTGTCCATGATGTCTCTGGCCAGCTCCTCTCTCTTCACATCCTCCTCCGAACTACTCTTCTGAGGCTGCTGGGGACCCATGGTGGAGGTACCGGAGGGTCCGTTGGTCTCAGACTGCCCAGGGGACAGGCCTTCTTCTGGGGCTACAGTGAGATTTGGGTCCCTGGGGGGATTCTGGGGCCCATGGCGTGTGTAGGGGGTGTAGGCACGGAACAGGGAGTAGGGCTGCGGCTCAGGGGAGGGCAGGCTGGTCGGTAGGGGCGAGGAAAGGTCGGGCCCCTCTGAAACTCCAGGGGCCCTATTTTTCTCACTGTGCAGCAGGTACTGGCGGCTCTCCCTCTCCGTGGTGCTCTCAACATGGACGATTTTCACAGGGACCTTCTTCCCTACACTGCTCATCTCCATCACAGCGTTCGTCCTGTTCTCTGGCCTGTAGAAAGACAACGGTAGCTAGTCTTAACTTAGTTATCCAATGTATTATGAGAACAATGTGTGAAATGTTGTCACTTAAAATGACACAAATAACGTTATGACCAGATTCTTTAACCGTTAGTCTACTTTACAGTTCAGTTTACTGAAACTGAAATAGGATTTTATATCAGGAGTGAGTCACATTAACCACATCTACCATATACAAGCTTACAGTCCATGTTACTGTCTGACAGTGGACAGGTTGAGTCAATGATAATTACAGGGATGGAACGGCGCTGTCGACTGAAAGGTCATGCAGTCAGTCAATCATATGACCAAATAAAATTACAGCCTTCTGTCTCCAGGCTTAATGTTAATGTCCTGGCTACTGTGGCAAAAATACTGCACGTGCCTCAATGCTGAGCAGCTGAAACCAAATCATTGGGAAATGGATCATAGGAAAACTAAACCATTGCATTCATGGTCTGTGGCACATCACACCATGTAATTCCAAATAATCTTCCATAGCCTCGTCTATCAATGTGCTGCTACTACTACGATAAAGAAATGAGACTTGAAATCGAGCTGCCTCACGCTACAGAATCAGGAGATAGGCTCCTGCAACTATGGGCCGTTCTGGCTCGGACAAGGCTTACGTAAGTAAAGCAACACAACACAGGACAACAATCCCCCAGTTAGTTACGTAAGGCTGTACAGTAGTTAGAGGGGGAGCTGAGGAGACGGGCATAAGAATGCCAGTTAATCTGCTTAGCGCTTACCTGCTCTGGGCTTCATCCTGCATAGACAGAGAGACAGGGGGCTGGTCCGTCAGCCTCTGTGGAGCAAACTGAGGAGAGGGAGAACTAGTCCCACCTGAGGGAACCGCCAGACTGGCAGGCTGGTAGGAGAAAAAAGGAGAGTGGGAAGAGGGGGAGGGTGGCGGCTCTCGTGTTGAATCAGCTGCTCCCTCCTCCGTGTCCAGTCCAGCGGTTCTCCCAGGGGAGGGAGAGGGGAGCTGGGTGGAGCCCAAGGAGCAGGCTTGGTTCGGGGCAGGATCCAGCTCCGTGCCATGGGGGGAGCAGCTGCTGCTGGATGATGGTTCAGCCTGATGGGTGCAAGGGCCAGGCAGGAATTCCTGGGAAGACGGTCCGTAGGAGGAGGATGTGGTTGAGGGGGTTTCCAGGCCTAGGAGAGGCCAGTGTGGCATGATGATAAGGCCTGTGTTCTGGGGCTTGGGAGCCAGCGTTGGAGGTGGTAGTGGTTGCTCAGACACAGAGCTGTGGGTGTGGTTGGAGGGGTACGGGGGGAGAGCGGGGAGGTTGTGGGCGGGGTTCGCAGAGTCACGTTTGTATCTGTGGTCGGAGGGGTGAGGGAGAGGGAGGGGGGCGGCCACGTCTCTGCTGCTGTGTGGCTCTGTGTCGGTCAGTCTTGGAATAGACGGTTGTGGAGGCTGTGGGAAGTGGTCGAGCTGGGCTGGCTGCTCTCTGCTCTCGCTCTGCCCTCTGTCAAACAGAACAGGAAACTATAAAGACAACCAAACACTCACACTAAGTACATATTCAGCTGAAATGAGGAGCCCTTTCTGTATTGATTTATTCATTTTTATTTTCACAAATTCATCACATACTGTGCATAAAAAATAAAAACATCAACTAATCTCTGTAATAATACCCAGGGTGCAGCGAGTGGGTTTACAACCTGAGTTGACGGTGATAGCCTGACAGGATTGATTAACACTTTTAGCTGTAGCTTGACCTCCCAACCCCTAATAACTACACCTGGGCTGAACTGGCATGCTCCCCACCTGCCCTAACTCAAACTGCTATTGCTAATATACTGTAGTACACGCATGTACATGTGTGTGTGCGTTACTGCACCGCCAACAGGTAACTATCACCTTGAAATATGTTCCAACAACAGGGGGATAGGTTATAACTGATCTGAGAACAGAAACCAGAGTCGAGAAGAAGAAGAATGTGGAACGCTCACCTGGCGGTGTAACTGCCTCCTTGCTGGTCCTGTCTGTGATCCAGATACGGGTTTTCAACAGAGTCTCTCCATGGCACAGGGATCTTCTGAAAGAAAAGGAAGAACACACGGAATTGCCTTAATATAGCTGGCCCAATATAACCTTCTGTTAAAACAGCACTCTGGCCAGCTGGTTTAATGTTTAGACAATACAACGTGGACTTTGAGATCTATAAAAAAAATACTCATGCATGTCTGTGCTAATGTCAAAGGAAGTCACGCAGATCACTTCACTACCGCTACACTAAGAACCATTCGATGGAAACGCTCACCTGTGTGTAGAAGTCTTGTGAGGGAGACGATCTGGACCTCTCGTGGACACAGACAGATGTCTCCTCTGTTCCCTGGTCCAGGATGTTGTCAGCAGAGTGGTACCTCCCCTGGGGCTTTGTGTCTGAAGCCTTCCTCTGCATGTCCCAGGTGACCTGGTACTCAGCGAATGTCCCCAGCCTCTGCTGCTCCAGTAGGGCCTGTCTGCCTGCGGGGCTGAGGGGGTCTGGGTGGTGGTCACTGGAGGTCTCACTGGCCAGGCCCGGCCTCCAGCCCTCCTCAGTTTCCCCTGAGTGGGCTCTCCCGCTGGCCTTGCCCTCTCCGTGCTCCAAAGTGCTGGAGCTCTGCTGGCCTGACTTGTGGATGGTTGAGTTGGGTCTGCAGAAGGAAGGTTTAGCAGCCATTTCAAAGAACTTCCGCCGGTCTACAAATGACCGCGCTGTTCCAACAGGATGTTCTCCCTCACCCTCCACACCGAGCTTGTTGATCTTGTCTGGCTCGGAGAACGAGTGGACCCTCTTGTTCAGAGGGAAACGCTTGCGGCCGCCAATGCGGGAGACTATGTGCGAGTTGGGTTTGGTTAACGGAGCCTCCGACCCTGACCCGGGAGGTTCTAGGTCTCTCCTCCTAAAGGACGTGGCCTGGAGGACCCTAGCCTGCGCCTCTTTGAGGTGGTCCTTGTAGGAGGAGGAAAAGGAGCCATCGGAGGAGGTGGAGGAGGTGGACTTCCACCCCCCCGGGTCTGTCTCCTCTTCCTCTGGCTCCTCCGTCTCGCTGGGGCAGGTCAGGGTGGCAGCACTCCGGCTTTTCTGCAGCTGGGCCCTCTTTAGCTGGATCTCGTTGCGGAGGGTGGTGGCGTATCGGTCGCTGCGTCTCGCCAGTTTGCCCGTTGCCGTGTTGTCCGTTAAAGCCCCCTGTATGGCGTGGTTGACTTCTCCCGCGCCGTTGGATGGTGGTGGTTGTGGTGCCGTAACAGGGTGATTGTTCTCCACCAGGCTCTTACTCTCCTGGGCTAGAGAATGAAGCATGGGGCTCCTACTGTCCTGAACTAGGCTTCTACTCTCCTGAGCCAGACTGTGGAGCATGGGTGTCTTTTGAGAAGAGATCTTGTGGTTCTCCTGAGAGACCCAAGGGTCTTCTCTCAGTGGTGCCGCCTTGTGGTCCTTGGGCGGACTGGGAGAGTAAGAACTTCTAAGCTGGGCCTCTGTAGAAGGTCTCTGGCCCTCAGTCCTCCTCTCCTTCTCCTCAGTGGTAGGTTTACCAGATGAGGATAAGGAATTAGAGGCTGTGTGCCCGTAAAGCAGAACATTGGCCGGTTGGACATTTCCGTTCCGCTCCTTGCTGTTGGTGTAAGGCTGCTGAGGATTAGGAGGATACTTGACCTTGTTGGTCTTGTGGGAGGAACTTGTGGAGCCCCTGTCGTTGGAGCCCTTAGCTAGCTCCATGTCAGCCCTCCAGACCTCTGATTTGCTCTGTCTAACACGAGTCTCTGGCTGGGCTGGCTGCTTGGTTGTGATGCAGTAGTACCGGATGTGTCCTCCGCCGTCATAGTTCTGGTCGATGGTCGAGGTGGACAGGGACGTGGTGGAGGACCTCACGTGGTTCCTGCTGTTACTGCGGTTGGTAGGGAGCTCCTGGAGGCTGTGGTAGTAGCTACCGACGCTCTGCGGCTTCGGTGGATGTGGGGCGGATCTGGTCTGCAGGTAGAAAGTGCTTTCGTCGCTGTACTGCCGCTGGTGGTTGGGCAGGCAAGCGAAGGGAGACTGACTCAGTCTCACGTCCTGGCTAGACACCGAGAACAGTTTGTTTGGGTTGCTGAGCTGGTTGTGGTTGTAGTCAGGTGCTCCTGCTGCTATGTTTGGGTGGAGGAAGTCCTTCTTGCGAGGTGGAGGGTTGTAACTGCACCTGGGGTCTACCCCGTTCTCATCGTGAGAGATATGGTTGCCTCGGCCTCTGTAGCTGCTGTTCTCTGGGGCCTCAGCCAACCTGTCCACCCCTCGTTCCTGGGTCTTCATCTGCCCGTGTGGTGGAGCTCCAGGCCCCTCTGTGTAGGCAGGGTACACCTTGGTGACAGCAAAGCTGTCACTGCGCAGGGGAGGAGGAGGAGGAGAGGGGGGCGCTGCTACCCTCCTCCTCTCTGGGACATGCCACACAGGGCCTATGTGCGATCTGCCAGAGCCTGAGCTGGAGTAGCGGGAGCCAGGCTGTTCCTCTGGGACTGTCCTGGGGCTCTCTGAGCCTCCGTCCCCCTGGGACAGCTGGAGGTACCGGCTGTGGCGCTGCTCACCCGGCCTTCCATCCTCACTGGTCTGAGTCTGGACCCCCATATAGAACATGCTGCCCTCAGTCGCGGCAGTGTCCGTGTTGGCGAGGGCCAGAGCAGGCTCCGGGGGAGGGCTGGTAGAGGAGAGGCAACTGAAGGCCGATTCTCTCTTCCCACCAGACCCTCCACCGCCAGAGAGAGGCTCAGCGCTGCGGTGGTACCTGCTGGGGGAGAGGCATCCTGGTGGGAAGGGGTGTGAGGGGCGCTCTACTCTCTCCATATTCCCCACGGAGCTGAACTGGCTGGATAACTGGCGTAGATTCGAGTCGTGGTCCCCGCAGCTGGAAAGGTCTTTTGTGGATGCACTAGAAATAAAACAAAGACATTGTGTTAATAATCTGGTTAGCAGTAGCTAAATTAGATTTATATTAGGTATTATAAGCCATTTATTCTGTGTTTTCTTGTTCTTTGATAACGGGCCTACTTTTAGATTTTTGTATACAACGACAGGAGATGAGAACCCCGTAGGAATAACGGCTGCCCCTACCTCTGAGGAGATGGAGTAACCATAAACTCTCCGAGTGTAACTGGGATGACCCTAACGGCCAGTGTCTGAGTAACATTGACACTAGGAGAAGGAGGTCATAGATTCTTCCAGCAGCTCACCTGACTTCATGTTTGACCTGCCACACAGGTGGAGGTGGGGGTGCAGGTGGAGGCTCGTTGTGACTCTCTGTGGGTTCGGGGTGATCTTCTGTGAACTTGGAGGAGTGCCATGAATGGGGCCGGGAGACTGGTTCATTCCTCCTACGGAGAGAAGGTTAAGGAAAGCATGTTATTGAAATGCAACTAATTGAAAACAGAAGGTAACAGACAAACAATTCTCTCTCATTTCAGTCTCACCCCTTGAAGCGGTTCTTCCTGAAATGCATGTCGGAGAGAGGTAACAAAAATATGTAATTCAGTAAAAAAAATAAAAATAAGAAACTACTACTACTACTACTACTACAAAGAAAAAATACAATCGGATGTGGAAAAGTTGTTTTACATTCATTGTGTAGAAGATATGAACCAAAACAATGAAATATAGACCTAGACAGATGAGATACAATGTGAAGCTTTCGCCGAATAAACCTGGCACATAGACAAGCACCACAGACAACTACAGCACTATACGCCACGTAATGTTGGAAGCTGGGATGCAATGGGTGACATCAACAACAGAGTGAGATTGGGTTCAAACATTGAAAGTCACAAGGGACCACTGAAGGATCAGTTTGGGATTGCTAGTGTACTGGAGGAGGTAGCTATTCCACAATACCTCATAGAACTTCGTAATATCTTGGTGAGAAAGTTCCTGGCCACATGTTTGTCAGTTTCTGATTCTGATGGCATGGTGGTCTGTGAGTCAATATCCACCATTTTCATTTTCCTGGGCATGCAGCAGAGGAGGAACACATACAAAATTGTCAAAATCCAAAAGACAGATCCCTGGTCACTATCATTTAACATTTGTCATTTAGCAGACGCTCTTATCCAGAGCGACTTACAATAGTGAGCACATACTTTTTCATACTGGTCTACCAACTGAGCTACAAAGTACTGACAATCCTCAGTATACTGTCAGTGACTGACCAATGAGAACAGTGCACCCCCTTCTGGCCAATAAGAGATGTATATTCATTGTACATTGAATGGTATGTAACATGGGTGACAGACCTTAATAATTAGTAGTTAATTTGGTCAACTCTAGTATGTTTGATGAATCAGTCCTCAAAATGCAAGAGGAAACCACCATTGCAGTAGTAATCTATGAGAAATATCTGTTATTTAGAAGAACAACACTGAGACAGAATAGAAATGACCTTTAACATGGTCTGTCTGGTGGTCATCCAAATGCCATATGGCTGTATGGCGACAGACAGAGAGAGATCCCTTGAGTGTAAACAGCATGGTGTAGGCGGAGGCTTAGCCTTTGAATCAATTAGAAAGATGAGATCAGTGGTTTCACACTATGTGCAAGCTGGCGTCTGTTCAACACAAACATGGGTTCAAATACTATTTGAAATATATTTCGTTTTTGCTTTAGCCTGCATGGAGTGCCAGATGGGTGGCATTTGCCCTTTTACAACTGTTATATTGGTTCCATTGCACCAGGAATGCTCAGTCAAGCCCAGATAAAGAATGTGAAATGATATCAAATAGTATTTGAACCCATGTATGGTCCAACAGGGCATTTTCAGTCCTGTTTTTTATTTTTTTGTTCACCCTGTGACCCACACCCGGTTGGCACGACCAGAATGGACTAGACAAGACAAGAGCCAAGAGCAACATATTGTGGACTACAGATACTGTATAAGCGTAAGGCTAAGAGCCACCCACTCAAATCCTTAACCTCTCTGATCTACGATACAAGACTCCTACATTCCATCATGGGGCCAAAGGAATGTGAAGATGTATTTTGCTTTGCGGTCAGCCCCAAAGGAGCTCAGTCTGAAGTGGGACATCAACGTTGGCAATCTTCCAAAAGTTCACGCACTTGGCTCATGGAGTCAAGCTAATTTATGGGAGGGAGGCAGAGGGCAACCTGAGAAGCTCTCCTCCTCAATAAGAAGCATAAAGAAAGAGAGCGTCAAAGACAGACCACGTAGGCACGCACGCACACCAACACGCACTCACTCCCTCCCTCCCTTCCTCCAGTCAGTCAGTGGTCCTGAGAGTGGTATGCTGCCCTAACAGAACCCCAACAGAGCTCACAATAGAAATGCAAATGGCTATTCTAGTCAGGAGTCCTTATTGTCAGGGTTACAGCTGAACTGCCACAGCTACCCAGAGGGGAGGAGGAGGAGACGTCGGGGCTAGTTTCAGAAAATCCGCCTCCGGTTTCAGTGAAAACGACATTCGAAAACAAACAGTAGCGAAACTGACCCAATTGGGTGTGAATATCTAGGCAATGCGGGCAGCAAGTGTGAAACGCGTAGCCTAGACTGTAGGCTTAGATAAAAACAGAATAAATCAAGAGGAAAGCTTTGTAAATACACATGGAGGCAATTAGCATTTCAAACTGAAAGAAGAGATTTTATTGAAACTACATTTTAAGTCGCTCGGCGTGGAGTTGACACAGCATTAGTTAGGGAGACGGATGAGAGAGAGGGAAGTCCAATGAGCTTAATAAGAAGAAATCAAAGAAAACTTACCAAAGAATTATCAATCTCGCTGTGGCATTTCAGATGCACTCTTTTGTTGTCAAGTTCTCTTTCAGCAAATAACAGCGTCTCAGAGAGCACTGAGAAAGCAGGCTGAAAATGACTGCTCCTCTCCTCAGAGCCTTTCTACGCAGTGCATTCCTTTGAGACACTTCAATGATTGACAAGGCACTTCTACAGACCCTGGTCAGATTTTACAGCTTCTTTGGCAAAGGAGCTATCTGTGCAAAGGAATCCTCCACATCCATAACTTCTGCTGCATCAGTCCAATCACAGAGATCTCAAACACAGACAGAGAGCTCTTCTGCCATACTCTTTACACACACAAACTGACTGACACTCCATCTTGGTGTGGCTCCAACAAGTGTGTTTGCTCCCAGTGTTGTATATAATAGGAGATTTCCTAGGGGATTGTGGGGATTTACCTCGGGAGGGGTGGGGCCAGGGTTATTGTCATGCCCAGTGTCCTTGCTGTAGATCAGTCTATGGGGCTTTCTCATTGGCTCACGGCCCATTAACCACTCGCGTGGAGTTGAAAAAGTAAAATTGTGTGTGTGTGTGTGTGTGTGTGCTGACTGACAATGCGCGCACACACACACACACACACACACACACACACACACACACACACACACACACACACACACACACACAATCCTGGCATGAGACAAATCAACAGGGTTTCACCCAATTGCAGTTAGCTTGGACATGTAGATCCGTTTGAAACAGTTCCAATTCCAGAGGAATCTGTAAAGCTGATTTGACGACAGCATTACAAAACCGGCAATTGGCGACCAACCAATGCGCACCGCACAGTTGGCGGAGGGATGTGTGCTGTATCGTAGCGACGAGACCGAGACCTCCACTTAATTAACGGAGTCACGGGTCAGCTGACAATGGAGAGAAGAATACAGAAAAACAACTGATAGTACGCTCTCTCTCTCGTTAGTGAACAACGCAATGACCTTGACGGCAGAAAGACAAGGCCAAGATAACTAAACTACTTGACTTCTCTATCTGAATGATATCAGTCACGGTGGAAAACACAGCAACTCGATACAGGGGGAAAAGAAAAAAGGCCCAGTAGAGATTATTTAGTCCTGCAGTCGAAGAACAAGCGTCATCGACAGATACTCCACCATCACATTCCGGAATGGCGAGGGGTTGGCGGTTGATGTATGTAAACCAAACACTGCAAGTCCCTAGACACAAATCAATCCCAGTTTAAAATAACAGTAAACATTTCTAAGAGAAGAGCTATTTTTCGACTGGTTCAGATAACCAGACGTAGAACTGTTGAATCACCACCTTGCTGGACAGAAGAACCAACCCGTACAGAATCAGGCAGTGTGTCCTGCTATGGCTCGGCCCACTGAGCCCCGCTGCCTGGTTTTTAAATGGGGGCTGAATGAAACAAGCAACACAATAGAAAGTGCCAGCGTAATCACAGCTGGGCTTATCGGCTGGTTGCAGAGAGGAGACCTCAGCATCAGGCTCCACACCCACGTTACATGCCGTTCTGTTCCTACAGGGTTCAGATACCAGCCTGTAAATTAGTGGGTATAGTATGTGGCATAGGAACGACGGTCAGTCCTCTTCACCCTCATTCTACAAAGACATCTGGAACAATAAACTGATGGCCTAATAAGTCCTAACACAGATCTGATAAAGTCACCCCCAAAAATGTAAAGTGTCTGTCTCAGAGCAAATGCTTACTCTGGAGTAGAACAGTTTGTCTTTGTGTGGGAGTGGAGGCAGAGGGGAGAAGAGGCCCTCGCTGTCATCATGTTCATGGTTCAGTGTTAATTCAGGGCTTTGCCTGAGGATGGGCGACTCCCTGCCTGACAGAGTAGACACCATAGGATCTTATTCTCCCTCCTCACATGTTTAAGTTGACTATACAATAACTCCTAAAGGATCATTTAACCACATAGCCCAATTCAATTAAAAAGTTGAGGAAAAAGTTGGAAAGACGTGCTTGTTTTATTTTGGCTGTCACCAACCCCGTTTTCAAATCTGATCATGGAAGGAGGACACAACTAGTGTGACATAGCTATAATAAAGCAATATAGACAATTGTCATTGTGCAAAAATGACTATTTTTGAAACACAGACTCCTAAAAGATAAGCTTTACAGCATATAGTTTCAGTGTCCTCCTTGTCCTGTGAGTCTCACTTCTAGATAACTCTTACCATTAAAGTAAATAACAGAAAAAAAGCATACCTGAAATGATATCTTCAGTGAAGTCCCATTACTACCCTCTCAATCCAGGCATATCAAGGGAGATACAACAGCAACCACCCCCAGAGCCTGGCTGTCCTCATTTGACTACACTGCCTTCCCAAAGCAGAACTGATGAAAACAATGAGCTCTAGTGAGACAACCTATCCCAACTAGCAATGTCAACTCACCTAGGCAACATGGAACGTTCCACTTTCCACACCAAGCGGGGGGAGGCTAAATCTACAACACATTAAAAGTGTTAATACAGTAAAAGACGATCTATCCAGATACTCCACAAACTATGGCGTCTACACCAGAAATAAAGCATATTATTTTACCGTGGTTCATATGGGATTTGCATAAGATTTTACCTGGTACAATCAGTCAATTCCCACCTTTTTTAACAGTGTTTACTACTTTGCACTCTCTCTAAACTGAGTGAGTTCATGCCTGTGGCTTTACAGGTTGTAATAGGATTCAGGCATTAAGACGCTGGAGCCAGTCAGCAGGGACCTTGTACGATGTCATGAGGCATGAGTTTACACTAAACTACTCTAACATATTTCATTGGATTCACGTCCTATTTTTTTTTTTTTAGTTTTATGCAAGTATGTGCCTCAAGTGTGGCTTACTATACTATAATACACTTGAACAGAAACAAAAACATGTTTATAAGAACACAAAAACCACCAAGAGAAATTCGACTACATATAAAAACCAATCAGATTTTCATAGAGCACTTTGAGTGACATGAATTCACTAGGCTTATATTACATATAAAACATAAAAAAGCATATAAATATTTATATTACATATAAAAAAAGCAACTTTGTCCACTAGATGGCATGTTGTTGTGCCTCTTCTACTTATCCCATCTTTTCTGCAGTTGTTTGTTCTGGTTAGCAGCAGGGAGTGTGGAAGACCAGAGTCCGGAGAGATGAAATTACATTAACAGCAGAATACAACACAGAGGTGTGAATGTCTGATTGAGGAAATTCAATATTGGATGCCTAAATCAAATCAGGGTTGATCCATCATTGGCCCCCATTCAATTCACTGTGTGTGAGAGAGAGAGTTAAAGTCTAAAATCCACAGGGGGGTTCACAAAGAATTCACCTAAGAATACTCTGCATGCCTTCTAGACCAGTATATGGTCATTAGCTAGTTACTGGTGGTGCCAAAACGCAGCGGGTTGGCAGTTTGGCCATGGTCTATTCACACACACACACACACACACAGGGGCCCTGCCGGTTGAGTGGTGATGGTCCCCTACCACCACCACCAGCTGTCTCTGGGTCTATCTACGTCAGGGACAGCCAACGACACAGCCACAGCTAGATCAGCCAGCCAGGACCCTGGAATTCAGACAAAGCCCCTGGGACAGAGCGCTGGTTGGCCCTGGCTCCCCAAACAATGGCCCTAACTGGCCCTCTTTGTGTGATTGACAGGGTGCACTCACATGGAAAATGGTTCCCCTTTTGTTCAGTGGTCCCTTCTCTAATGGTGTGATGGGCTAGCTAGTGTACCACACGTTTGTGGCCGACTGATAAACTAGACAGCCTCAAATGGCGCTATAGTGCTTGAGATGTGCGCAAGTAACATAATTGATGTGCTTAAATTGATGTTTACCTTCAATTGCCAAGTCACCTCAGAAAACCTTGTCATTTGGCATTGAAAGGGTAACATTCCTGAGTAATGAATGAGTCATAATGAGGCAGTGTTTGACCTGTAGTGGGGCAGTCAGAGCTGAAAGTCAGAATGATCAAGGGTCTGTCAATGGGATTTAAAAGTGTAAGAAGCATAAGGGAAACAGAACCGATGGGTGTCTCTGGACAGAGTGATGTCTGATGATGACAGAGAGCCGAGGTAAAGTGGGCTAAAGGTCCCCATGTTTCGAAACTTGGCATTTCTCGCTCTCTCTGCCCCTACCCTCGCCCCCTACTCCCCAGATACTCCTCTGTGCCATTTAAGAGTCATTATCTAACCTGAAATAACAGCCGTGACAGAGAGAGAAGTCTGGACAATGAGTCCATTGTCTTCCTCAGCCAATGAGAAGAGAGGCCCAGTCAGTCTCTACAGGACATGCAGCCCCCCTGCCTAAGTCATGAGATGGGCAGTATATTTCTGCTGTATACAACCTAGTTACATCCCAAATGGCACCCTATTCCCTTATACAGTGCACTACGTTTGAACAGAGCCCTATAGGCCCTCATGAAAAGTATTGCACTATAGAATAGGTTGCCATTTGGGACACTAACCCAGACAGCCAGCCAGAGGAGCATGAGAAAAACCACAAGTCTGGCTTTTCTAGTGTAAATATACACTCCAAGGCACTAGATATTAGTGTTGCACGGTATACCAAAAGTTCTGTACTTTCTCGACATTAGAGCATGAAAAACGGTTTGGTACTAGAATTGTTTATTTTCTGTACTTCTGTCAAATGTGTCTCACGGATCAAGTCTGTCTACCCGCGCAGCCAAACCGAACGAGAGTGTGCTCGCATTACTCCCTTAAGTACTGTTTGTCCATTTTGAGACGGCGTAGCTAGTAATACATTCAGTTAATCTAACTCAAGGAATCTGTCTTTAATTTGATGTATTTTCTTTCCCCCAAAGAGAGCTTAGTTGCGCAATTTTACATCTAACTAAGTATTTTTCTGTAAAAAAATGTGAATGAAAACAACAAAGACTATTGAAGAATCCCAACAGTTGACCAATCGCCAACGAAGGGGCGTAGACTTCAGCTCCGAACTTCGGCTTGCCTCCAGAAAGAATGTTGTGTGCCTGAAATAGCCTAAAAATAAAAAAAAATACTCGCTGAAGTACAAAACGTCGTCATAATATAAGCACGAACTCTACCGAATGTTTCGGCTGTGAAGCATGCGGACGCCTTTATAGCGCGAGCACACCGTGTCTGCTCCACAATCTGCACATTGAGTCCTGGGCTGTTAACTTCTATGCAGCATGAGTGGGGAGCTAACACACTTGAATAATGTGAAACTGTTCACAAAACATACAGGTTACAACACTTTACAATGCAAGAAGATACCAGTAGCTTCCAGCTTTGTAGGCTAGCTTCTCTTTCTAGTTTACAGCTGAAGCTAACGTCAATTCACTACTCTCTGGTACTTTGTTTGAGAAACCATAATGAAAAAAATATGCTGATTTCAAAGCAGATTGCCATCAACACTTAACTCATTCGCTTAAATCAATGTCTCTCCCAAAGAGGATCTATTCTGCCTCAGTTTATTGACTGTGTGTGAGAGAATAGGGCTCTGATTGCCGCCCCACCAGTGTTGCCAACTAATTTTCAGGGTAAGTTACTAGAGGCAGGTTGATTTGTTGCTATAAGTTGCTAAATGACGTTGTGAAATCGTTGCGTGATAACGTAAAACTGCGTCATTACGTAGAATACATAATAACGTTACTCAAATTGACTGGCCATCTCGGCGAAAAATATGATTTGACATTTGTTCTGGTACAGACTCCCACTCTTTTCTGTACTTCTGGCTGTACAATTTTGATTGAGACATGTTGATTGATGTTGTAAGTTCTGTTCAAGATCAAACATGCGTGACCAACGATATTCATTGGTTTTGGCTCGAAGAACGATGATTTGCAATTTGCTGAAATTGCTGCCGCCTGTGCACGAGCTGAGCGCCTGCTGCTGACGTCACTCACAATGCACTTTTGCAGCCAGGCACGTGTGTTGTGACTGAGTGTGTGACAGAGAAAATCGTTTGTGTCATTTAGAGGTGAAAATGCGTACATTTTAGCATTTCAGTCACTTTTCAAAAGTTACTAAAAGTTCAAAATACATTTTTTAAAGTAGCTAAATTTGTTGCTAGGTGCTGTTTGACAAAAAAGTTGCCAGGGTAGTCTGAAAAGTTGCTAAATCTAGCAACAAAATTGCTAAATTGGCATCACTGCGCCCCACTCTTGCTAATGAATGATGTCATTACTGGTTAAAGACACTTTTAAACAGCACTTTAATAAAATAACTTACTTCTATGCAAATGTTGTTGATCAGTACAATAAATGGAAGGGAAACAGAGTGTCATCTGTAGCCCGATGAAATCAGCCATAACAAGCTCAATCTTAATTTACCCAGTTTATCAAGAGATTTACCATTCAAATAAGTTATGTAGTCAGACAAAGTCAAATTGATTGTATTATTTACTAATTAATGCATACATGGCCATCTGAAAAATGTTGACATTCATCAAGTGCCATTCTGTGACTTTGGCTAAAATGCCTTATTTTTTATGTGGTATTGTTTTGGAATTGTTTTGGTATAGAGTATCGTGATAGTAGAGTAGGGTTGTGCCGAGTAGTTGGGAAAAAATGAGTATCGTAACAGATATGGGAAATTTTCCTGATACGATTATGATCCCAGTATTTTTTGTAATTATCTGTGATCTAAAAAAATGATATTTGGGTGTCAGCACACATCTTTCAATCAAGTGCAAGGTGCCATGTGGTCTAAATATCTCAACTGGATAGTTTGCCTGTCTGTGAAGAGAAGGGTGGGCTGTATGTTGATCCTGCTGCTCTGATTGGATAGAGTGAATCTGTATTTCTCCATCCACTCACTTCATAAGATCACTTCTCCTCGCACGTTTCGGTCTGATCATTTAGATTGCTGCTGCCTCCTGTTCGCCTGCTACTATGATAAATCAAATGGTGAGGACGTTTGCTAGCTAGAACGCTATCAAGCGGACCAAGGGTAGAGAAGATGAACCGCCGATGCTCATTCTCTGAGTGACAGCAAACCTTTCTTCCCGTTGCAAGTTGAGGAAACAGACACACTTGTTTGGTCTATAAACGTGCAGGGAGATAGGTATTTTGACATCTACTTAGGCATATTAAAACACTTCCGTTTTTGCTGATCACGAGTATCATCTGATCCAATCTGACTAGGAGATATTTGCTGGCATTAACACTTTCACACCTACCAGAGAATGTGTTTTATGAACACGCCACAAAGTTCAGAGCATTCCTTCCCCTATAGGGCAGTCTTCAATGTTCTCTACACTGGCTTTCTCTCACTGTTGTGTGAAGGGGTTAGTTTGCTCACATAATATAAGCCATGTACTGCATCCCGTCCCTGTTGGATAGATATCTGTAAAAAAAAATTAAAAAAAAGGAACTTCACACTGCTTTACTAATCATAGTAGATATCACGGATGAAAGAGCGTAAAAAATAAAAGAGAGAAGTTCGTACCTAGTCCTAGTGTAACCATAATAAGCTGTGGCCTTGCCCTTCGTGGTTTAGTAATGATCGGTTAGCATTCCACTCTTCCAGTTCAAACTAAAGTATACTGTACTTTATGACCAAGCAATATTCTATAAATGACATGTGTCTAGTATAATAACAGTCCTGTATATGCATGTCTGTGGTTAGAGTTGCACCAATATATAGTCCCTGAGACCAAACACATTATCTTCACAAATACAGTACCAGTCAAAAGTTAATTTGCGCTTAGTGGGATTATCATTTGTTTTTCAACAGGACAATGACCCAACACACCTACAGGCTGTGTAAGGGCTATTTGACCAAGAAGGAGAGTGATGGAGTGCTGCATCAGATGACCTGGCCTCCACAATCACCCAACCTCAACCCAATTGAGATGGTTTGGGATGAGTTGGACCGCAGAGTGAAGGAAAAGCAGCCAACAAGGAACTCCTTGAAGACTGTTAGAAAAGCATTCCCCGTGAACCTGGTTGAGAGTGTGCCAAGCTGTCATCAAGGCAAAGGTTGGCTACTTTGAAGAATCTCAAATATATTTAGATTTGTTTAACACTTTTTTGGTTACTACATTATTCCATGTGTGTTATGTCATAGTGTTGATGTCTTCACTATTATTCTACAATGTAGAAAATAGCAAAAATAAAGGAAAACCCTGGAATGAGTAGGTGTGTCTAAACTTTTGACTGGTACTGTACATAAAATATTCCCACTTGTTAAAAAAAAACCAACAAAGGTCAATGTGTGACTGCAGCTTGCCCGCAACACGAATTACATACACCTCCAGCTGGTTCTGAAATTCCATTTCTGAATGCACTGACTACAGTACACAGGACTCCTCGTTTCCAAGATAGTGTCTTTCTGCAGACACATGAGTCCAGAGTGAAAGTCATTTGTACAAAAAACATTCTTCCTGATATGCAGCACACAAGAGTTGGGCATTTGGTATTGTGTGTCAATTTCAGATAAAACAATATATTAATGCACATCCGTAAGTGGGATGTATATACCGTTTTTACCACAGGGCACTTCTTCTCAGCACAATGGGAGAGATGGTACCCAGCAAATAGTGCCCATTGAGACATCCTGTATTGTACTCTTATTCAATTCAATAGAAATGGGTGTAAGGGCAATTTAGTTGCAGCTCATAGTCTACCTTCTGACGACCAGGGCGAGGGTCTTGTGGGAGCTCTTGACCAGACAGACGGCCTCCTGCCTGGATCCACTGATGGGAACTGTGTTGATGTTGACGATCTCATCTCCCACCTACAGGCTGACCTTCGCCGCCTTGCTGCCCTCCTCCACCTGAATCACACAACAGGAATGTTTAATTAAAGGTATTTATAAGTCGTTTATTCATCATTAACAAAACAGTTATAACATACTGGGGCAAATTTGGAGATTTTGTGACTGGTAACATTTCTGAAGTGAAGAGTATAAGAAAACAATTGCACACAGATAGTGTTGGCAGGGGAAAAGGGGCCCAGTCAAGGGATGCTGTCTGATAGTGACGTGGATAAAATAACGTTACAGACTTAATTTCTCATTAGTGAAGTATATTTTAATAACAGTTCACTTTCCATAGTTCATCGGTTTAGAAGAATATCACATTCCATCCACAGACTGTGTTGACAGGACCTGCTCTTCAACCCTGCCATGCTGGCATTGAGTCAACTTCATTAAAAATGGTTCCATCATATCCACCCTTCCAAATCCCCTCTGTCCAGCCCCGTCTCAACGTTCAGAGGGGAACTAGCCTACTACTGACAAGCAAATGGAGCAAGTCACAAAGTACTGTGAGATGTATGATTTTGTAAATGATATAAATCTAAAATGAACAAGATGGATTGTTATTTTGTGTAGCTTCTGAAAGTGACGAACAGCTGGAGAACACAAGCAATAAGGCGTAAACCCAATCCCTATAAGAGATGGTGGCCAGTGACCATGGATCCATGAGTCCATTGTGTCCAGCCTGCACTGGAAGAATTATACTGTGGCAACCTGAGAGCTGATAAAAAATTTAACCATAAGCAACTTGAGAACGGTTGGAGCAGACTTGTTGCACATTCCATCACTTATTCTCTACACATACAGGAGTACAGGAGAGGGGAGGAGAATGGAAACTGATAAACAAACTGTTTCCTCATTCTGTTGGAGAGCAGCACTGACTGAGCCAATCCTGGTCTGCCAAACACACCTTATCTTCACTTCTGCATTCCTCACTGGTTCCTGGCACTGCTGTGATGAGTATGGAAGACAGCCGCAGCTGAACAAAACTAGTGGTGACTAGTGGAGATGTGCTCAAGACATTGGCCAGGGCAGAAGTTTAAAGGTGAAAATGTGCAACATACCAAAAGCATAAAAGGTGTGGGGACAGCCCCAACTATTTCTGGACTGAGAAAACATGTGTGTTGGATGAAACACACACAGTTAACCAATCAGGAAACGACAGTGATGTTCCAGTGTTTAATCTCCACACAGCCTTATTTTCATATCAGGGGAAACAGGAAATGTGAAACCCATCCATGACAGTGGAGAAATAAATACATTTAAATTGTTTTTATTTGCATGATTGATCTATGGTACTTGTTATTGTTGTTAACTAGTGTGGCTAAAGTTAAGTCAATACGGTTCTCTGTATTTGTCTTTCTTCATCCTAATCATCCTAATCAACATCATCATCATCATCGATAGATAGATAGATAGACATACCTTGGTTATGAGCAGTGGTTCTCGGTGCTCCAGACCCCCTCTCAGAGTGAACCCCCAAGGGGCCCCACCAAACAGCATGACATCCACAAATCTATATTCAACATCATCCTTATTCCTGTCCCCGACAGCCGTGAATATCTCTGCGTCTAGGAAGGCTTTGACTTCTCTAGCCGATATCCTTAGCTCGCTTCTGTAGTCGACGACGTCCATGGTGTTGAAGAGGGATGGGAATTCTGACAATCAGAAATTCCCGACTAGCCCCCGTTTTATTTCACAATAGAAAGATCAACTAACTTAGTCACTATAATTTGCTGTCATATGTGAACACCTGCCATACTCCATACACGACAATGCGTTTAGCTGATGAATAACAACAACGCTCAGCTTGTACAGTTGTAGTTTTTCCTGGTTAAGACAGCGAATCGATATAAACTGTCCTCTTTCTTTCCTTATGTTTTCCATCACAGACATATTTTCCCCGTCACTCATAGTAACCAACGGTGATGAAAAAACATAGACCTTACCCTCCTCTCCAATTGTGTCTATTCAACAGGCATAATTTGATGCCTCGCGCATCGTTTTCAACCAGCTGGCTTCTCTTAAGCAAACAACCCAAAGTTTTGACACGTCTGAAAAAAACATGGTTAATGTTTTAGAAAGCAAAAAAAATATTAAATCAAATAATTTAGGAAAGCCTAATTGAGGAGAACAAGAAAAGAAGACGGAGTCCGGTGAAAAGCCAGTGTTGAAGGTCTGCACGGGACAGGCACCTGCGATGAGACACCTGCACAGACAGAAATCGTAATGGCGTATTTTTGTATGCACTATAATCCGCCATGGTTCGTTCGACAAAGCCTATGGAGAACATGAATGGTGTTTTTGGATTAACTCCGAAAATAAAGTGTGGTAAATACGGGCTTCGAACATGTTATTCCATGAGATCATCTTCATCAGCTAATGTCACTTTATGTGAGTTTTGACGAATTTATGTCATTTAAAAAAAAACACACAAAGGCTTCATAATTCGCTAAAGTAATGTTAACTGACTGATACTATATCATAGAACAAAATGTATAAACTCGCCTAAACTTGTGTTAACTTCAGACCTTATTTTTTGCGTTTATTCCAAAACTGTATTATTTCGCCATTCATTTTTCCCATAGGGATGGCTGAACGAAGCAGAGGAAACTAATTTCCGGGTTATAGGACCACAAGCTGGCGCGCTCTGCTCTAGCCGCGCGTGCTCGATCGTCACACTAACATTATTAATGATTTCTTTTGAGTTTCCCTCACGTGCAACATTTAATTAACACATTTTATTCCATACTGTAAATGCCTATCTGCCAATAAATATATTTTTTAGATTGTACTGCCCCCCAGTGGGGAGAAAAAAAACGTTCACGAAAGTTTGTAAAACCGTATAGGTTCTTGAATGCAGCAATCACTCATGTGACCCGTTCGGGATGTTTTGTGTGTGTTTTTTTTTTAAGCAACGTCATTGTAATCAGAGGCCGCACGAAGACATTCCTGCAGAAGGTGATTTCGTCGCTTGGTCTAACATTTAGATTTAAAAAATGGTGAAAGTAACATTTAACTCGTCCTTTGGACAAAGGGATTTGAAGAAAGCATGCAATGCCGAAGCGCTTATTCCGGAGGAGAGGGTGAGTTGAGCTAAACCAATGTGGTTAATATTTGTTGCAACAAACGTGGATGACAAAACTGTAACCGTTCAAACAACGTAGAACCATAACTGAAACAAAGTAACGTCGATTAGAAACATGTCTAGACTCTTGATAATTCAACCAGTGACACGGGCGATGTCGGAAAAATGGCTGCTACACAAATCATTTTCGGCAGACTGAGTGTTGTTCGCAGGACCGTGTTAGCTTTTCGATTCGGTGTTGATTTAATATAGGCCTGGAGGCATGAAATACCTGAAGAACATTCAGGTCGTCTTTCCTATTCATTCGAACAGTTCTTCCTGTCTTGGTTATGAAGATTAAAAGTTAAATGCGTGTATGTAGACGCCATAGATAGTCTTGATATGAATGGACCAAATGAAGTGTGTTAATGTCGTACGGTCGGTGTGTTGTCTTTCCTCCTGACAAAATGCATGCTGTGTACAGACGTTTTTGTTAACCTATCAACTGTTAGTAGATGCTGTATCCGCAATAAGAAGCCTGTGAGTCCAAACTCACCCCAAGCGCCTGGATTCATGCCTATAAGTTTAAGGTTGGCGCAGGGTATTGCCCATAATAAAGGTACAGTGCATTCGAAAAGTATTCAGACCCCTTCACTTTTCCACATTTTGTTACATTACAGCCTTATTCAAAAATCGTTTTTTTAAAACTCATCAAACGAAACACACAATACCCCATAATGACAAAACAAAAGTTTTTTTTTTTTTTTAGAAAGTTCATAAAAATTGATGCCTCCTGAGTGGTGCAGTGTTCCAAGCCACTGTATTGCTGTGCTTGAGGTGTCACTACAGACCCAGGTTCGATTCCAGGCTGTCACAACCAGCCGTGACCTGGAGTCCCATAGGATGGCGCACAATTGGCCCAGCGTCGTCCGGGTTAGGGAGGGTTTGGCCGGGGGGGCTTTACTTGACTCATTGCGCTCTAGCGACTCCTTGTAGCGGCCCGGGCACCTGCAGGCTGACCTCGGTTGTCAGGTGAATGGTGTTAACTCCGACACATTGGTGCAGCTGCCTTCGGGTTAAGAGGGCGGGTGTTACGAAGCACTGTTTGGCGGGTCATGTTTCAGAGGACACATGACTCGACCTTCTCCTTTCCCGAGCCCGTTGGGGAGTTGAAGCGATGAGACAAGATCGCAATTGGATATCATGAAATTAGGGAGAAAAAGGGGGTAAAATACAACAAAAAATAAATACCTTATTTACATAAGTATTCAGACTCTTTGCTATGATACTTGACATTGAGCTTGGGTGCTTCCTGCTTCCATTGATCGTCTTTGAGATGTTTCTACAACTTGATTGGAGTCCACTTGTGGTAAATTAAATTGATTGGACATGATTTGGAAAGGCACATCTGTCTATATAAGGTCCCACAGTTGACAGTGCATGTCAGAGCAAAAACCAAGCCATGAGGTCAAAGGAATTCTGTAGTGCTCCGAGACAGGGTTGTGTCGAAGCACAGGTCGGGGGAAGGGTTCCAAAACATTTCTGCAGCATTGAAGGTCCCCACAGTATCCTCCATCGTTCTTAAATGGAAGAAGTTTTGAACCACCAAGACTCTTCCTAGAGCTGGCTACCTGGCCAAACTGAGCAATCGGGGGAGAAGGGCCTTGATCAGGGGGTGACCAAGAAGCCAATGGCAGTTTGACAGAGCTCCAGAGTTCCTCTGTGGAGATGGTTGTCCTTCTGGAAGGTTCTCCCATCTCTGCAGCCCTCCACCAATCAGGCCTTTATGGTAGAGTGGCCAGACGGAAGCCACTCGTCAGTAAAAGGCACATGACAGCCCGCTTGGAGTTGGCCAAAAGGCACCTAAAGGACTCTGACCATGAGAAACAAGATTGAACTCTTTGGCCTGAATGCCAAGTGTCACATCTGTAGGAAACCAGGCACCGCTCATCACCTGGCCAATGCCATCCCTACGGTGAAGCATGGTGGTAGCAGCATCATGCTGTGGGGATGTTATTCAGCGGCAGGGACTGGGAGACTAGTCAGGATTGAGGGAAAGATGAACGGAGCAAAGTACAGAGATCCTTGTTGAAAACCTGCTCCAGAGCGCTCAGGACCTCAGACTGGGGAAAAGGTTCAGCGGTAATAACACAACACATCCGCCACGCTGATCCTCAACACGCAACATGGGGGGCCCCTCGGGTGTGTGCTCAGTCCCCTCCTGTACTCCCTGTTCACTCATGACTGCACAGCCAGGCATGACTCCAACACCATTAAGTTTGCCAATGACACAACTGTGGTAGGCCTGATCACCGACAACGATGAGACCTGACACTGTGGTGCAAGGACAACAACTTCTCCCTCAACGTGATCAAGACAAAGGAGATGATTGTGGACTACAGGAAAAGGAGGACCGAGCACGCCCCCCTTCTCATTGACGGGGCCGTAGTGGAGCAGGTTGAGAGCTTCGAGTTCCTTGACGTCCACATCACCAACAAAGTAGTAACGTGGTCCAAGCACACAAAGACAGTTGAAGAGGGCACGACAAAACCTATTCAGGAGACTGAAAATGTTTGGCATGGGTCCCCAGATCCTCAAAAGGTTTTACAGAGCATCCTGACGGGTTGCATCACTGCCTGGTATGGCAACTGCTTGGCCTCTGACCGCAAGGCACTACAGAGGGTAGTGTGTACGGCCCAGTACATCACTGGGGCCAAGCTTCCTGCCATCCAGGACCTCTATACCAGGCGGTGCCGGAGGAAGGCCCTAAAAATTGTCAGACTCCAGCCACCCTAGTCATAGACTGTTCTCTCTGCTACCACACAGCAAGCGGTACTGGAACGCCAAGTCTAGGTCAAAGAAGCTTCTAAACAGCTTCTACCCCCAAGCCATAAGACTCTGGAACAGCTAATTAAATGGCTACCCACTATTTGCATTGTCGTCGCGCCCCCCCCCCCCCCCCCCCCCCCCAACTACGCTCTATCTATGCATAGCCACTTTAACTCTACGTACATAATTACCTCGACATCGGTCCCCCCCCCCCCCCCCGCACATTAACACATTGACTCTGTACCGGTACCCCCTGTATATAGCCCAGCTATTGTTATTTACTGCTGATCTTTAATTATTTGTTATTCTTATCTCAATTTGTTAGGGACTTTCTTAAAACTGCATTGTTTGTTAAGGGCTTGTAAGTAAGCATTTCACTGTAAGGTTGTATTTGGCGCATGTGACAAATACTTTTGATTTGAAGGTTGACCTTCCAACAGGACAATGACCCTAAGCACACAGCCAAGACAATGCAGGAGTGGCTTCGGAACAAGTCTCTGAATGTCCTTGAGTGGCCCAGCCGAAACCCGGGCTTGAACCCAATCGAACATCTCTAGAGACCTAAAAATAGCTGTGCAGCGACATTCCCCTTCCAACCTGACAGAGCTTGAGAGGATCTGCAGAGAAGAATGGGAGAAACTTCCCAAATACGTGTGCCAAGCTTGTAGCGTCATACCCAAGAAGACTCGAGGCTGTAATCACTGCTTTGTCATTGTGGGATATTGTGTGTAGATTGATGAGGGAAAACAACTATTTAATCTATTTTAGAATACAGCTATAACGTAACAAAATGTGGAAAAAGGGAAGTGGTCTGAATACTTTCCAAATGCAATGTGTCTGGGTGGATACATGGTTCCATTGGAAATAGAATGCAGATGAGATTACAAGTCTATAGAGAATTTATTCACTATAGAGAATCTGAGTGAGTTGGGCAATAATTGCTGAGGAATGCAGCAGCCAGGGACAGACCTGGGGAGAAAATTCCCCTGCAAAGAAAGACCTGGCCATCATGTCTGTTTCACCTGTAGGAGAGCAGTTTGGACAGTCAGACGGGTGAGATTAAATGCTAATATCCTGGATAAGGTGTCAGAATAGTGAAGGTTTGTGACATGACCAGACAGCATAGTCCACAGAGACCATCCATGAGCCACCTCCTTATTCCTGACCTGTAGCCATAAGCCAACCTGAAATGACTGAGAGTGAGACAAGCATGGCCGTCATTCAATAGCCCCTGTATCTGTTGCTAATTTTGGATTTTTGAAAATATGCACCTTGGTTTACCTCAAGCACGTCTCTGTATCGACAGTAGACTAATGGGGAGAAAAAACAATATGTTCTTCCACTAAAGTACGAGCATGGGGATCTCTCAGATCTGTTTTGTTTTCCTCATCTGATCTCCAGGGAGAGCTAGAGCTGTTGACATCCACTCTTTTGTTTCAATACGAACCCCACCCCAACTCTGCATAAACAACTTCAGCGAGTTCAGGAAAAGGGCCTGCCACCAAATTACAACATGTGCCTCTGGGCTCCATAATATTAAAGTGAGGGAGCAAAACAACAGAGATGATGGAGAGGGCTAAAAGATAAGGCGGTAAATGAATAATGGTTAGAATGTCTTGAAGAAGTAGATGATGGAAAGGAGGTGTGAGGGAGGGTTGGTGAGCAAGAGAAAGGGAGGTAGGTTTAGCTGTGTGTTTGAATGGTGCGTTGCATAAGCATCTCTCTATCACGACTACCATACTCCAACTGATATCAACAGAACACACCACAGCTGTATTGTGCTGCTTAGTCACACTATTTGAATCAAACACCGTTTGGCTATGTTGTGTTGCAGCGATTTTTATTTGAACAATAAAGAGGATTTATAGAGGTCAGTTTTCTTAATGCTAGCCATGATTCATCTGGACTGACAGCCTACTGTTAATTGAGAAAGGTTGATGAACCAATATTATGTAATGGAACAAACAGGCAGACATGCTGGTATTGCGAGAGGCTGTCTATAGGCTTTACTCTGTATGTTATAGAGGACCACAATGGCAAGAAGTCTTTAGATTTTTTTGTTTATGTATCCTCTGCAATTTTAATATAGTCCTATGTACTGTATCTGTTGCCTGGTGTAATGTATTTTAAGTGATCAAATCAAATGTGCATGCACTATATTTGTCTTCTTACTCTCAGGACCTGGAGGATGGCATGCGGGTGCGTCGGCAGTCCAAGGTGTGGTGCTGGTACAGGTGCCTGGGACTGGCTCTCATGCTGTCAGGTGTGGTGGTGGGAGGGGCTTACCTTTACAAGACCTACATACTGGTGAGGGACTGTTGGTTAGACCCCTATAATGCCATAGGCTCAACTATATACTGAACAAGAATATAAACGCTACCATTTCAATTATTTTACTGAGTTACAGTTCATATCAGGAAATCAGTCAATTGAAATATTCATTAGGCCCTAATCTATGGATTTCACATGACTGGGCAGGGGCACAGCCATGGGTGGGCCAGCCAATCAGAATGAGTTTTCCCCCACAAAAGGGCTTTACTACAGGAAGAAATACTCCTCAGTTTCATCAGCTCTCCGGGTGGCTGGTCTCAGATGATCCCGTAGGTGACGAAGCCGGATGTGGAGGTCCTGGGCTGGCGTGGTTACGCATGGTCTGCGGTTGTCATACCAATTAGACGTACTGCCAAATTCTCTTAAATGACGTTGGAGGCAGCTTGTGGTATAGAAATTAACATTCAATTCTCTGGCAATAGCTGTGGTGGACATTCTTGCAGTCAACATGCCAATTGTACTCTCCCTCAACTTGAGACATCTGTGGCACTGTGTTGTGACAAAACTGTACATTTTAGAGTGGCCTTTTATTGTCCCCAACACCTGCGAAATGATAATGCTGTTTAATCAGCTTCTGAATATCAGGTGGATGGATTATCTTGGCAAAGGATTAATGCTAACAGGGATGTAAAAAAAATTGTGCACACAATTTGAGAGGAAGTTTTGTGTATATGGAACATTTCTGGGATCTTATTTCAGCTCATTAAACATGGGACCAACACTTTACATGTTGCGTTTTATATTTCTGTTCAGTATAGTTAAAGCTTCCTTTCCTTGGTTAGAGGACATATTTGCATACGCTGTGGGCTGGTTTCCCAGAAACAGATTAAGCCTAGTCTTGGACTTTTGAATGAACCCCTAATCAGGAGATATTTCTGGGAAACCAACCCAGTGTGCTAGCTAACTATTTACAGTGTTGGTAAGGTAGAGCAAGTCAGGGTGAGAGACAAGTCCTCACTGTCGTCGTCTTACCTTGACTTCCTCAGGAGCGCAGGGTGTATTGGTGCGGGGTGGATTACCTTGAGCAGGACTACATGGTTCAGGACGAGGACGAGGTGGCCTTGCCCTCTGCACTGAGACACATCCAGGAGAGCATCCGTGTGCTGGAGGAGGTGGCGCTAATCAACGTGCCCGTGCCCGAGTTCTCAGACAGCGACCCGGCCGACATCGTCCATGACTTCAAAAACGTGAGAAGAGAACACTGCTACACACACACACACACACACAAACCAGATTTCCATCCAACCTTTTTATGCGACTGATGTGCATGTCGGATAAAAAGTCACGACAGGCCGAAACAGAACATTTGTCGGTAAACCTTCCAAATGTCGACAACCCTAAATACACTAGACAAGGTGAGCTCTTGTGTTAGTGAAATGAATTATGTGAGAAATGTCGGTGGAAACGCTTTTATGTGCAAATATTGATATAATAACCATCACATCGGAACCATGCAGTTTATTAGGCTACAGATTAAATCCGTTTTGAAGAACTTCTGAGTGGTGAATGTGCAAGGTAATGAGCACGGTGCGCCTTTCCCATAAATATCCAGAGTCTTATTCTGGTGACATGGTCAGCAATGCTTGGCTGCTGTTTTGACAAATCTAAAATAATCTTGCTCTTTTGTCCATAATCTCGTCATGTAGGCTTATACTCCCATATATATCTGTGAGCTGTTGGCTTGAGCGCATGTGGCAATACCAGAGTGGGCACACTGAAAATCTGATGGAAACCCATTTAACTTGTATGTTTTTATTTGGTACATGGGAATTTAACTGCAAAAGGTGTTAAGTCATCAGGCACAGCCTTTTATCCGCAGCAAGTCAATTTGATGAAATGCATCTCTTGTGGGGGAATGTGCCTGTTTTTATGTGGATTTTAGAAA
Organism: Salmo trutta; assembly: GCF_901001165.1. Taxonomy (NCBI): domain Eukaryota; kingdom Metazoa; phylum Chordata; class Actinopteri; order Salmoniformes; family Salmonidae; genus Salmo; species Salmo trutta. Next base: position 45,610,775 of record NC_042962.1, read on the forward strand.
ATTCACATGAATCTGTTAATTGGATGGAAACCTACACACACACACACACACAGTGGTCTGAATTGTTGTTGAGAGATACTGCATATGTGACATCACAGAGCTCGGTCTATCTAGCTGCTTCCATGCATTTACGGCTCAAAGAGGAAAGTCATTCCACCAGTGTATTAGCCGTCAAACACCTATTTATAGAAACTGGTAAGTGTTCAATACTGTGTTAATAAAACACGTGCTGAATTGAAGTTGTTGAATGTAATCATGTGTGTTGAGGTCTGAGGTTTGAATGTAAAGTACCTCCGGGTGTTTTTGTAGCGTTGGATCTAATTCCTTTCCTCCTCCTCAGAGGCTGACAGCCTACCTGGACCTGAGCCTGAACAAGTGCTACGTCATCCCCCTCAACACCTCCATCGTCATGCCTCCCAAGGACTTGCTGGAGCTGCTCATCAACATCAAGGTACCTGTAACACATAGACACACACATACGACTGGAGATGTTTATATGTATTTCAATTATAAAAATAAAAAAATCTAGCAAATGTTGGAGAAAATAATGTTAAGTGTGTGATTTGCCCCCCCCCCCCCCCCAGGCTGGTACCTACCTTCCCCAGTCCTACCTGGTCCATGAGCAGATGATGGTGACTGAGCGTCTGGAGAACGTTGACCAGCTAGGATACTTCATCTACAGCCTCTGCAAGGGCAGAGACACCTACAAGCTGGAACGCAGAGAGACCATACTAGGTTAGTACTGCTGACACACACACCATACTGGGTCAGTACTTGCACACACACTTTTTAAGATGTACCCCGAATAGTCATGTATTGACCATTTTGTGAAATTCCTTCGGCCCCTTGGTGGACCTGAGAACACACATTGGCCAGAGTATAATGAACAGGTGCTATATATAGGCCTACACACCCATTTTGAATACATATTCCTTCATCTGTACCTTGCAGGCAGGGAGAAGCGTGAAGCCCTGAACTGCAGAACGATCCGTCACTTTGAGAACAAGTTTGTGGTCGAGACACTCATCTGTGAGCCTTAAAGGGGACTGGCTGCTTCAGACAACCCATGTATAGTTTCACTCACTGTCTGCAGTGAGATTTTTAACCCTTCTCTCTCTCCCGTATCACCCCTCATAGATCCTTTACTCTTCTGTACTGTTGGTAGTTGTCAAGATGATTCCAAGTCAATACTGTTGTATAAAACTAATGAATTTTTCACTTTGCGTAAAGTAAGTACCATTTTCATTTGGGGGCAACTCTTATCTTCAAAGAAAAAAGACGTGTTCAGCTTTTCTATATTTTGTGGGAATTGTTTTCTATCTTTACTCTGGGGTTTATTATTGTTAAAGAAACTGTTTAAACGGACACTTGAGTCAGTTAATTACACTGTTAAGGTATAACTAGATTGATGAAATAAACTCAATGAGAATGCTTACTTTAGCATAGAAAATGAATGATTTTTGTATCTGCTGTCACCAGTACAGTGCGATGAAACGAGGAATCTCATACCCCACAGGTCCGTCTGAAAACGGAGCACGTGGTAACTTGTTTATAGTCTGTAAAAAGGAAGATTAATACCACAATAAATCTTAATCGTTTTATTGGTTTTTGTTCTCATGGTTTTACAAATATGATATTTATTTCTGAAGTTAAACTTTTTTACTGTGCAACACAATGGCATTATGGACTGTTTTACTTAACTTGACATCCAGAGAGATCTTGGGCTGAGGGAATAGAACACTTGTTCTTACACTTATATTCTCCATTTACACATTAAATGAATGGCTCCTTCTGGAGTAGTCAAATCCCATAACTTTATTGATCTTCAGACGTTGGGATAAAAGTTGACATGGATTTAGCTTACACTTTAGTCTTTGGATGAGGCTGGTTTAGTAGTATCTGGGGTGCATTTAGCGTTGCACAGCGTTGTGGAACATTGCAGATAGAAATGTCCTGAATAGAGCTGACATGAGTCCTTATGCTACATGTCAGAGGCATGTTTATTCTACATAACATCTGAATATTCAAAAAAGTTGTGCTCCGCTGACCATGCCCCTAGGGTCCAGTTCTAGGGCTACCTTGTGAAAGGCCAACTGGGTTTCAGACACCACTACAGTATTAAGAAAAATGGCATGCAAGAACAGACCCACTTTTAATAAAAAATAAAGGATTTGACTGACAGATGAGCACAGAGCCCTCAGACACGGCCAAGCACATTGGAAATAATACTTGTACCTCATTATATAAACACTCAATGCATCAGTTTCAGCATGATGAAACCATTGAAAGGTTTGTGCCGGTTACAGTTTGTTGGTTAATTTCTGCAATCAATGGCTGGCGTTTATGCTCATTTTAATTAGTCCTCATCTGAGGCAGTAATACAGCTTATTTTCATTTTATTTCAGTAACAATTAACTATCTTACTACAAATGTATGTGCTTTCAATTCCAAACAACTCAGATCTACATTTTCAAACCCATCCCACTGGCTATTTTTATTGCAAATGGAAGTGATACCTTAAACACCTACGCGCGCACACACACACACTTCAATATGGCACAAGCTTCCTTTATCACCTCCTATAAATGCGTCATGAAACCCCACCTGTCAACGATGGTAATATGGGTGAATATTTAAAACCAAACCAATAACCACACCATACCTAAAATATTAAGACAGGAATAATAATATAGCAGAAAAGGAGACTAATGAATACTTTTTCCCCAAAAACATGCAGTCTGCCACCCTTTGAGGACCCACTACAATAAGAATCAAAATATTGAAATCGTTGATGCAAATGAGTGGCCATTTGTCTACCTAAAAGGAGGCTTCCTGACAGTCCCTCTACCAAGACAGGTCAATCTCTTCTCTCTCTTGATTACAAGGTGAGGCAGTGACTTAAGACTCACTAATTTTGCAATTTGAGTTATCCTTCCTCTTTCTACTTTGGGCCAGATGGCTATCTCAGTGTTTCTCAAACTTGTTTTGTGCCATTGAAGCCAACATCTTCCCTTAGACCACTTCAATTAGAGCTGACCAAATCAGTGTCAGCTAGCCATCTCAGGGACCGAAGGTTGAGAAACACTGCTCTACCTATCTATCCTGATACTAGAACTGGCCTGTGAAGTGAGGCAAGTGCAGTAGTGACTGAGCATGCTCTAAGCCCTAGTGTTCTAAGCTGCCCTAGCTAGCCTGGGGCCAGAACCAATTCATTAACTACTGAATCCAAACTGAAGAGTTTCAAAATGGATGTTCAGGTGAGCTAAAAACATCAGTTTCATCGTTCCTCCCCCCCCCCCCCCAGTCATACCCGCCACTGTAATGTCTATGTTTTGTCAAATGTAGACCAAGTATGTGCTTGTCTTGTCAGGGACTGTCAGCTTTGTTATGTCACCAAACTTGACATCATATAAAGTTCAAGCACAACAGTCCATCTCATCCCACTAACCAATAGGAGCTCCTGGTTGTAAATAAAATATGAGTCTAGAAAGGCTCTGGGAATGTCAGGAGAAAATATTGGAAAAAGCATTCTTATCTCTTCTAGTGTCTTCTCTTGGGCTGAGAGTAGAGACCTTCATCAGGATCATCTGACACCTATTTATCCTTAAATCAGCAGCCCTGCCCACCGTACCATCCCGCCCTATATAATACATGGTCCAAATAAATTTAAAAAAACTTTAAAATAAGCGCAAACGGGCAAAAGGAAATGAGAAAAATATTTTTTTTTAAATCACAATAATCCTTGTGGCCTTCCTTATAATAATAGTAAAGACAAAATTAAGCCCTAATAGTACATACAAAAACCACCACCATACAGTCTTCATATCATTCAAAAACACAGGGAATATCTACAAGTGGCCGTTGTACAATGTACTTCATCTGGTAGACCGGTTGAGGATAGTTGTATACTCTTCATGAATCCTCGTCGACTTCCACAATGTGATCATGCTCTGCCTAACAAAGTCTTTGACCTTCCTATACCTCTCCTCTTCCTCAGTCGGCGTAGTGCATGATGGACTCAACGTAGTTCCCGGGGAAGAGGCCGGTGGTGCCACTCATCGTTCCTTCGTACCAGCCGTCGTCATTCTTCTTGATGACGTAGATGATGGCGCCCTCGTTGAAGGACAGCTCGTCCTCCTTGTCCGCCGCGTAGTCGTAGATCGCCACCACTGTGCACCAATGAGAGAGGAGGATGTTAGAGGAACGAAGAGGTCAGGGGAGATGGGTAGAGCACAAGGGAGGGAGATGAGAGGGAGAAAGAGAGGGAAGAACAGGAGAAGTGGACAGGGCAGGGGTTAGATCAGGGTGGAAGAGAGAATCACTCGCTACCTTTCTCCATGTAGGTGCGTGGGGCCCACGGGGGGTCCTCCTCTGCGTAGGGATCACTGTACTCCACCACGGCCGACTCTTCCTCCTCCTCCTCCTCATCATCATCCTCATAGTCCTCTGGAGGTGGAGGGGGCGGGGTGGGTTCCTCAAACACAGCTTCTTCTACGGGGGGCGGGGGAGGGGGCACGTCCGAGACTTGGGGGGGGGAAACAACAGTCAAGAATCACCATGCCTACATTCCACTGGTTGGTTAGTTACATGTTGACTGACACTGGCATTCCCATGCATGTGGCATAGGGCTGCAGTGGTTGTTTGGGTATCCATGCTGAAAGTGTATAAAGAAAAACTGGGGGAAAGGAGAACAATTTCAACGTGCACAGACGAGAAGTTTATTTCAGACAGGTAAATCGAAGTTGATGGATAGTTCAGCTTTGAAGTATCGACAAAAATAGACTCACGTCGTGAGTAAAATAAACACATGCACAAGGGAGCCACTGCGAAGACGAGGCAACAAGGCAGAGGAGCTAAAAGCCACTTACTGGTCTCCTGTACCCGAGCCACAAAGCCCATCAGAGGGAGCTGGGGAGTGATCTGCATGGAGGGGGGAGGGGGGGCAACAAGAGGACCTGCTACAGACACACCACACCACAGGAGAAGCAGGAAGAGTGAGAGAGGAGAAAAAGGGAAGAAAAAGAGGAGCAGATTGTAATTAGGAAAGAAAGGAGAGGAAGGAAGGCAGAAAGAGAGATGTGGTGGAATTAAAATTTAGAACATGATAGAAGCCAGTTAGATCAGTAGGCAAACTAGGCATTAAAAAGGGTTAAATCAAGAGCAGGAATCCTTTCACAAAAAAAAAAAAAAAAAAGACAGCAAGCTGCCGAGACCAAGGCGCTTTGTGCCTTCCCATAGGTTCGCCTGTCTGCTGAAATCAAATGGCGTTTTCGTGTATGAATTCAATACTCTAGTGAGGTTCTGGGAACTCACAAAATGACAGTTTGCTTCAACAAGAGCTGAAAACTTTTGTCAGCTAGTATTTCATGTTTTTTAACCAAACTCTCAGCCAAGTAACAGAAATAATTTGGGTCGGTATACATTTTGTTTCTACAAATGAGTAACAGGGTGGACCAGGAGCCCAAACGCACCAGGATCCAAACCAGACAGTAATGTATGAAAGCTCTAAAATGCAGACTCAATCTCTAAACACAAAAGACAATTTGCGTTGTGGTAGGAGTGATCGTGTTGCTGGTCAGGGCTGTTACCTGGGACCTGGTTGAAGTGGGGTCCTCCGTTGGGCTGGGGCTGGTTCAGGGGCATGTTGGAGTTGGGCTGGCCGGTCAATGACGCGGGCCGGCGGTACGGCAGAGACCCCCCCACCGCAGGAGGGTTCTGTGGTTGCACCGGTCGGTTCATGCTGAAGAACTGGGGGGCACCTGGGGTACAGACAGCATGGGGAACCAGAGAGAGATTTTGGTACGGTGTAGCTATGTCGCTGAACTTATCACTTCTGGATCCCGTCACATGATGCACTTAATTCATGGGATCAATTTAAGCACTTTGCTGTTTTTGGTATTCACACATCTTATCCTCATGGCAGATTTCAAGTCAAAGACCCTTTTCAACATCACTTACTGTAAGAACATAAGAACAATTTAACTCATGAACAACATGTGATGATGGCATGCAGGTGGTGACTGGGAGCGATGGGAGAGAGTTGCCCTAAGGAGGGAATGAGATAGAGACACCCAGAGGAAAAAGGCAAAGACAGAGTGACAGATCAGACAGTGGGAGGGAGGGTGATGGAGGAATTCTGATGATGCAGGGGTGGAGAACGACCGGCCCACGTGACAACATGCCTGCTGGTACACAGACAGATACAGGTCCTGGGATGATGGGAGAGATGGACGTGATGCAGGGGTGGTGGGACACTCACCTTGTGCGGGGGTGCTGAAAGCAGCAGGGCCGGTGCTAGTGACGGCAGTGGGGAACTGGGGTGGGGGAGGGGGCACGGGTGGACCCTCAGGTGGGGGGGGTGGGGGAGGGGTTAGGAGCTAGCGAGAGTACAGGGAGGCCATCAGGTGGGACGGGAGTAGTGGTGGTAGTGGGAGGTGGCTTAGCAGGGTTGGGAAGGGCAGGGGTGGTACCTGTACCATCAGCAGGTGAGAAAGGGAGGAAGGCAGTGGAAAAAAAAGAGGAAAGGAGAAGGAAAGACAGGAGAGGGAGATAAAGACAGGTGCTCAGACACTATCAAGGGGGAAGGAAGGAGAGTTTAAAGCAGTCTGACAGACCGTATTGCTCTTTAGAGAGCTAGTAGGCGGAGCTTAGACAGTGGGCAGGGCATGGGGCCAGACCTTACCTGGGAATGCTGTGGGGGGAGGGGCAGGCGTGGGCACGGCGATAGGCAAGCCCACGGAGCCACTGCCGCTATTCTCTCTGCTGCTGCTGCGGCTGCTGCTGCTGGGGTGGCTGCCTCCACTGCTGCCACTGCTAATGATGTCACACAGCCCATCACATATCCCAATCAACACATGCTTGCATTAAGTCATTTACCGTCTAGATTAGAGGTTATATATACACACTTTGTAGGGCCGGTTTCCCAGATACAGATTAAGCCTACTACTGGACTAAAAAGTAGTGTGATTTTTTTGTCCAGCGCTAGGTTCAATCTGTGGTGCAGGAAACTGGCCCTTAGAGCCCTATTGGTATCAGAGGACCTGCAAGCACAACCTACCAAACCAGGGTCTCTCCTGGCCCAAAATCCTGCCCCCCACCTACCTAGCACTGAATGGATTTAAATGAACAGCTCTGCTTTGAGATGACATGTACAGCAATAAAGAAATGAATAAAACGTCAAATTACAACATGACATTTAGCGGTGGTCCATTAGTGAGACATGACATGACAAAGACAGTGGCGCCACAAAGCTGGAGGCATCTGAAGAAAATCAAGGCGAGAATAAAAGAGGAGGAGACTGGAGACAGGGAATGAGTGAGAAACTGGATGGATGGAAGAAAGGACCAACTCATAGACAGGTTGAGCTGAAAGAACTATGTCTTGTTTAATTTAAGCCAAGGTCAACCATTGCTACTATTAGTTTTAACGTCAGTTTCAAACGTAATAATGTGCTCAGAAGGAAATAGAGAAGGGACTGACGGAGAAAAGGGATCAGCTGTATTACAAAGGCCAAGCTTAAATTCTCTGATGGCAGATACTCTGTCATGTAGTCCTAAAGATCTTGTTCTCACTGCCTGGTAGGAGCCTCAGTGACACCCAGAGCTGGTTGTGCTTATCTGATCTGAATTTCCTCTGCTGTTACGCAGGTGATAAAGAAATACATTCCTATCTGAGCTGTACGTTCGTTCTGTGTGCTTGGTGTAGTGCCTATTCAAAGTGTTTCAGACCAGTTTTTCTTGTGATATTATTTTACAAGTCATGTGGGTAGGGTTGGGGGGAAAAAAAGTAATTTAGTAGCATGTAGCTACAGTGTCTAATCTATTGCAGCAGATCTTCACTACAGGGCAGTTGAATCTAAGCGTGTCTGTTCAGTGAGTCCAGGGCCGCTCGAAGTGTGTTCTAGACGTGTTTTTAGCTAGCGGTGTGCTGGGAGCATGCGGGGCAGGGTACCTGTACGTGCGGTTCCTCTGATTAACAGACGCAGTGCGTGCAGGGCTCTGCTGTGGGGGCGCCATGTTGCCATGGCGCGTCGGGCTCGAGACGTAGTCGTTAGGGACAACGGGAGGACGCACCGGCTCGAGTGTCCTATAGGGGGAGTGGCGCCTGCGAGGGGAGGGGTATGAGAGGAGTTTAACATCCACAAGTGAGGGGTGGAGGAGGACAAGAAAAGGAGGACAAACATGGGAACCAAAATAAATAAAAGAGAACCAGTGCAAACTCAAAATGGGGTGTAGGTGGGAAAAGGCATTAAATGCATGTCGTATCCACAGCTGCTGCTGCTGCTTCAGTTCTTACACAGCCCAACATCAACAGAGGACAGTGATGTCTATTGATGTGCTTCAGTGGAATAAAAAGCCTCAAAACTATGGATGAGCAGCCAAGTCTTTTCTCCCCCTGTGCTTGTTTAAGGGATGGAACGTTGAGCGCTGTTGCCATGGAGAGCATGAACAGCCTGAATTAGAGTTGAGGGGGGAGGAGTCACATGACATCACACATACGGGGGCGGGGGACAAAAGCAACCAAAACACCACAGACAAAGATGCCTCCTCTACACCAGAGACTGGACTAGGGCAGTGTGTCATGGACGACCGACATGCGTCTCGTTTTAGGGGGGGACATGTTTGAAGGTCACACACACACAGCACTTAAACTTTAGAAGAGACATAAAACACAATGTTATAAACCATTACATACATTACTGTTATGGACAGTTCTGTAGAGGGGGATACAAACTGGACAGGGACACATAACAGGACAGAGCAACAATAACAGTAGCCCCTGTCAATAAACAGATTTGAGGATACCCATTCACTGGAATGACCTCACACAATTGAAGAAATTAGGTATGCACATTAATTAGATCCCCAAACAGCATATAATGTGCCACAGGTTAGCTTTGACCTTTTCACAGAGAGGTCTGCTCCGGACCTTAACTAAATGTCACTGAAGGTTGCTGCTGGGTGGTGAGGGGGTAGCCTGGTCCCTAGCCCACCATACGGGGCTTAGGAGGAGCAGAGGGACACTACAGCAATCTGTAGTACAAAGGGACACCTGGTGCCTGGATAATCAGATCTTGTCCATTGATGAACATGTTTTAGATGTCTGATCGTGGTTGGCTGAGACTGAAAGCATGTTTCTCTCGAGGACATGAGCAGCATGGACAGGGGTTGTGGTACCTGCCACGTCTACATACCCAATGGTTCCCTTCCCTGACATGGGTGGGCTGGGCGGCTTCTGTGTGGGTGGGTTGGTGCGAGGGAGACCTGCGGCTCCAGCCTTCATGTTCTGAGCACTGGCCTGTAGGACACGGTGAGAGAGGTTACAAAAACAACAACAGGGAAGTACTAGTCAACAGAGCAACACAACATAACCTGGGATCAGACAAAACACACTCTGGTCTTACACGGACACCAACTTTGTTTTTAGAGTTTTATATTTCGTTAGAAATCCTTACCTTAAACCTTAGCAACCACTAGGTTCGTTTTAAAAAGGCAAATAAGTGATGCAAAGAGAGAGAAAGAGAAAGGAGGATTAGTGACTAATAGAAAATGCACAGAAACACATGTAGCAATGTTATAGGCCTACAGTCCACAGATGTTGTTAGGGAAGCAGCAAACAAGTCACACACTGTCCTAGACAAAGTGACTCACACCGTTACCACCACGCCCTCGTGCTTATCCCAAGGGCCTACTACTGTCTTTGTACCAAACAGGGGGGGAGTTTCCCCAAAAAACGTTTGTCGCGCTAAGATCAGTGTTTGTCCATGATCTTAGTGCTACAAAAAGGTTGATGATAACTCACTCCAGTACAAAAACAAGACGTACTACTATCATCAGGAATCCAGTCGGTAACCGTCAATGCCCCACTGCTCCCTACCTTGACTCCATGGCCCATGTCATCCAGCAGGCTGTAGTCAATTGGCTTGCGGATGTAGCGCACCGGCCTCTCTGGATTGGCCGGAGCAATGATCTTGTGCGTGCGAGAGGTGTTCTTATTGGTGGTCAGGATGCCAATCTCCCGCCTTGCCACTTTCTCTTTGTGGATGTCCACTGTCTGGGGCCGCACAAGGGGGAGAAATACAGTTAAGTCTTTCTTGACAGACTTGAACAAAACAGCTTTTTGAACTAGGCTTATCGTTTCGAATCAGGTATTCTTAGGCTATATGGATGTGTGTGTATCTGTGTGTGTGTATACAGTGTGTTCCACTGCCCGGCAGCCGTACCTGTGAGATGTGGTTGATGGAGGACTCCATGCGGCGGAGCTGGGAGGCCTGAATGTCAAGCATCTGCAGGACATTGTTGGCCAAGGTATTGATCAGGTAGGCTACGCTGGCCAGGGACTGGGTGGTGTAGTTCTTAGTCTCCTCCAATGCTCTGTGCTTATCTGGTGACTGAGGAGGGAGAGTGCGAGAGAGGATAAACAGATAGACATCAGTAACAGAGAAACGAGAGTAGAGAGGCAATAACAAAACAACAAAGCCAGGCAGCATAAAAAAGGAGAGCATCGATATCATATAAATAGGATCTTGCAGGGGCTGAAGGATGATTAGGCAAGCCAAGGCCATATGTTTTCAGAGGGAAACAGAGTTTCCTGGAGATGAACCTTTCCTTGCTTTTCTGAAAGCATGGCTTCTGTTGACAGTATGTACTGAATGACATTACTTTTCTCAAAGGACAACCCTCTACCCTCCCCCATCTGCCCTGACTTCCATGGATGGTGTGTTAAAGACAGACTGAATGCATGGCTTCTGGCATGTGTTTCTCTGCTGCTCATTAGGAAAAAATGAGATTTCAGTCTTGGGGGTGTGGTTTGATGTGGCAGTTACTGATGTTTGCCCCCATGAGACACCATAGGCACAAAGCCAGCATTACATCTTCAAAATAGAAAATGATTCTAAGAACTCAAGAAATATGTAATTAATTGACATTTTAGTCACGCAGTTTAACATCTAGTTAAGGTGTTCGGTGCAGTATTTCTCAAGTAAAAACCAAAATTCGGGACGTGTGGTCTTACGTAAACAAAATCAGATCCGCTGCACTGACGGGAAGGTCTGTCTCACTGTCTGAGGTGGGATTAGATAGAGCGCAATCACCGCTGCTGTGTATCCTGTGTTAGAGGGCAAGTGAGCATTGTCGAAACTCACTTACAAAACTCATTGTGGACGAGACCGACTTTATGAACAAAATGATCCTATTTACACTTTGCAGTCAATTTTGACACTAGAATAAATGTGTCTGACTAATAGATGCCACGTAGGCCGTTTTCTATCAGAGAAGTTGTTTACGTGTCAAATAACTTGACCAACCAGCACCTGAATATGACTGCACGTCACATAATTTAACGCGTAAATCATGTTACGTAGTTATTACACATGGATTACACTATCACTCGTACTTCATATGTCACAACGATTAATCGATACGTATGCTATGATGCTGGTAAAGTTGTCTCGCGCACCTACACTGCTGTTCATAAAATAAGCTAGCTTGCTCATGGATGCAAAACAATGTTCTTCCCCAAAAACATAGCAAAACGACATCTGTTTCAGTAGCGATGGTTAGCTAACTAACTATATAGCTAGGCGTCATCGTCTAAAATAAACCTAATTTATAAAACAGTTCTTATTTGATTAATGGTGGTCGGACCCATCTATGTGAAGCTAGCCACAATAGTGGACTTTGCGGTTAGCCTTCAAAATAAAAAGTATGTCATTGACAGTGATGCAAATGCATACAAATAGTAGAACTATGCCATAATTGAATAGATCAAGCTAAACGAGGTTGGAATGTTATATAAAAATCAACAAAAGACAACTTGTTAATTTAACAAGAATCTGTTGCAATCACACTGGATGTATTATACTTTAGAATTGCATTGGGGGCATACTTATTTCACTGTACAGCCTTACCTATGGATTGTGGCTCAATGACATGGAGTATCAGTCTACTCAGTGACACCCAGAGAACATTAGCATCGTAGCTCTTATTGCGGGACTCTGAAGCACCTGAATTGAGCCACATTTATTGTCAAACTATGTGTATTGAACACTATTCCTGAGGAAAAACAATACTGCTTGGATGTTTTGGAGTCTGATAACTCTGAGGATGTTGGGGAAAAAAAATATATTGGGTATTGTTACCCCATTTCATTGGTCCCCAATCCTTACTTCAATCGCTGTACAGTGCAAAATGAATGTCAATACTAACAATAGGCTGACTCGGGAGGTGATTTCAGTCACAGTCCCGCAATAAGAGCTACAGCGCTAATATTTTTTATTTTAGCTTTATTTAACTAGGCAAGTCATTTAAGAACAAATTCTTATTTTCAATGACGGCCGAGGAACAGTGGGTTAACTGCCTTGTTCAGGGACAGAACGACAGATTTGTACCTTGTCAGCTGGGAGATTCGAACTTGCAACCTTTCGGTTACTAGCCCAACGCTCTAACTACTAGGCTACCCTGCCGCCCCAGGGGGCGTTAAGTTATTTGCATAAGCTCTTCACAGTTGTGTTCTGTGGGTCTCACCGACTAGACTGATACCACATTTCATTGCTTCACATTCTAACCTTGTTTAACATTATCTAGTCTAAATATGGCATGACTCCAATTGTAACCTTCTGCATAACTTTCAAATAGGTACTTAACTTTTCAAACCGCAAATTCCACTACTGTGCCTAATCCTTATTGTGGCTAGCTTCACAACACATAACACGGTCAGGTTGAGCCTCACTAGCCAGATAAAGCTAGCTGGCTGCTTATAACGTTTGCTTTGGGGAACAGGGTTAAGTAGCTGGCTAGCTATTTATTTTCATGAACTGACGTGTATCTTTTTTGACAAGCGAAGACCCAAACGGCGTTCCATAGTATGTCGTGAAGCTAATAGCAGTGACGCTATTACTGTGTAACTCCAGTAGGGCAACATCTTTACAATAACGCACTTGATAACGTTAGTGTGTACCGGTGCTCAACCAGTCGCGAAAGCCAACATCACCCACAACAGAGAACGGTTGATTGTCAAGGGCAATGAATTCCATTATCTTGCCGTTAATGGATTTCACCTTTGAGTTGTCTCGCTGAAATGTTCTTACTCTTTCAAATGACTGCTTGATCCACACAGCAGACATTGAGGGCTAGGTTAGGAATGCTGTGTTACACATGTAGCGCAAAATCTTATGTGGCTTCATTACGCCATGTACCTACATTATATAGGTATGCACGTCAGCTTTGACATTGGTTTTTCACATCGCATTAAACTAGACATCGGGCCGATACCAATGTTGGCATTTTTAGCTAATATCGGCCGATTCACTGATATATCGTGCATCCCTAATTAACTACTGCTGTACACACCTTTCCTATTCATATACTGTCCATACACACCATTACACATATTATTTATATACATATACACCAAACTCTGACATCACTCGTTCTGATATTTCTTAATGAACATTTTGGGGATTTATGTGTACCATTGTGTGTTAGGTATACTGCACTGTTGGAGCTAGAAGCATTTCGCTGCCCTGCGATAACACCTGCAAAATACACAGTGGCCAGTTTAATAGGTAAACCACCTCGTTCACGAAAATGGTTCGCTCCTACAGACAGTGAGTCACGTGGCCATGGCTTGCTATATAATGCAGGCACAGGCATCCGGTTACTGTTCGATTGAACTTTAGAATGGGCAAAACAAGTGACCGTGGTATGATTGTCGGTGCCAGGCGGGCCGGTTCCAGAATCTCAGAAACATCTGTCCTCCTAGGCTTTTCATGCACGTCAGTGTCTAGGGTTTACCGAGAAGGGTACGACAAACAAAAAACATAGTCAGCGGCAGTCCTGTGGGCAAAAACAGCTGGTTGATGAGAGTTCGAGAGGCAACAATCGTGCAAGCTAACAGGCGGTCCACTATCAAGCAAATAACGGTGCAGTACAACAGTGGGGTGCAGAAAGGCATCTCGGAGTGCACAACTCATCGGTCCTTGTCACGGATGGTTTATTGCAGCAGACGACCAAACTGGGTTCCACTCCTATCAGCTAAAAACAAGAAGAAGCAGTTCCAGCGTGCACACGATCACCAACACTGAACAATTGAGGAGTGGAAAAACATTGCCTTGTCTGACGAATCCCGGTTCCTGTTGCGTCATGCTGATGGCAGTCAGGATTTGGCATAAGCAGCATGAGCCCATCGGCCGATCCTGCCTGGTGTCAATGGTACAGGCTGGTGGCAGTGGTGTAGGGAATGTTTTCCTGGTACATGTTAGGTCCCTTGATAGCAACTGAGCAACGTTTACATATCCCCGAATCACTCAAGCTGTTCTGGATGCAAAGGGGGTCCAACCCAGTACTAGATGGGAGTACCTAATAAACTGGCAACAGAGTGTATGTGTACGAGAGCAATTAGTTATTTGTAACTGTTATTTGGAGACGGTTATTTGTAACTGTAGGATGAGAAAGTGCATGCACTGCATCGGCTGCGGAGAGCATGATCACACAGTCGTCCGGAACAGCGTCGGACATCACACTCTCCGCAGCTGATGTAAGACCTTTAAACAGGACAACACTCACAAGGCCGCTGGGCCAGACAGATTACCAGGACGTGTACTCCAAGCATGTGCTGACCAACTGGCAAGTGTCTTCACTGACATTTTCAACCTCTCCCTGTCTGAGTCTGTAATACCAACATGTTTCAAGCAGAACACCATAGTCCCTGTGCCCAAGAACACTAAGGTAACCTGCATAAATGACTACCGACCCGTAGCACTCACGTCTCTAGCCATGCAATACTTTGAAAGGCTGGTCATGGCTCACATCAACACCATTATCCCAGAAACCCCTAGACCCACTCCAATTTGCATACCCCACCAACAGATCATGCAATCTCTATTGCACTCCACATTGCCCTTTCACACCTGGACAAAAGGAACACCTATGTGAAAATGCTATTCAATGACTACAGATCAGTGTTCAACACAATAGCACCCTCAAAGCTCATCACTAAGCTAAGGACCCTGGGACTAAACACCTCCCTCTGCAACTGGATCCTGGACTTCCTGACGGGCCTCCCACAGGTGGTAAAGGGTAGGTAACAACACATCTGCCACGCTGATCCTCAACACGGGGGCCCCTCAGGGGTGCGTGCTCAGTTCCCTCCTGTACTCCCTGTTCACTCATGACTACACGGCCAGGCATGACTCCAACCTCCATCATTAAGTTTGCTGATGACAACAGGGGTAGGCCTGATTACCAACAACGATGAGACAGCCTATAGGGAGGAGGTAAGAGACCTGACCGTGAGGTGCAAGGACAACAACCTCTTCCTCAACGTGATCAAGACAAAGGAGATGATTGTGGACTACAGGAAAAGGAGGACCGAGCACGCCCCCCTTCTCATTGACAGGGCCGTAGTGGAGCAGGTTGAGAGCTTCAAGTTCCTTGGCCTCCACATCACCAACAAACTAACATGGTCCAAGCACACCAAGACAGTTGTGAAGAGGGCACGAGAAAACCTATTCCCCCTCAGGAGACGTAAAATATTTGGCATGGGTCCTCAGATCCTCAAAAGGTTTTAGAGCCGCACCATCGAGAGCATCCTGACAGGTTGCATCACTGCCTGGTATGGCAACTGCTCGGCCTCCGACTGCTAGGCTCTACAGAGGGTAGTGTGTACGGCCCAGTACATCACTGGGGCCAAGCTTCCTGTCATCCAGGACCTCTATACCAGGCGTTGTCAGAGGAAGGCCCTACAAATTGTCAAAGACTCCAGCCACCCTAGTCAGACTGTTCTCTCTGCTACCGCATGGCAAGCAGTACCAGAGCGCCAAGTCTAAGTCCAAGAGGCTTCTAAACAGCTTCCACCCCCAAGCCATAAGACTCCTGAACAGCTAATCAAATGGCAACTTACCATCTATGCATAGTCACTTTAATAACTCTACCTACATGTACATATTACCTCAATTATCTCGACACTGGTGCCCCCGCACATTGACTCTGTACCGGTACCCCCTGTACATAGCCCCGTTATTGTTATTTACTGCTGCTCTTTAATTGTTAGCCATTCTTATCTCTTACTCTTTTTTTGTATTTTCTTAAAGCTGCATTGTTTGTTAAGGGCTTGTAACTAAGCATTTCACTGTAAGTTCTACTATACCTGTTGTATTCGGCGCATGTGACAAATAACATTTGATTTGAAGCCTCAGTTAGGCTAGCTAGCTAACGTTAGCTAGCTTCTCCCGGTTTGATGCAGTCCTAGACAGGTACTACAATCATATGATGATAAATAACCTAGCTATGGCAGCTATTAGTCTACTATAGGGCGAGTCGGCTTGGATGTTGCCGTCTCATCTCTCCCTCCCTCCTCCCCATGTCACTTGCTCAAAGTATGGCCCCTCCCCCGCCTGCTATAGCAGCACCTCTCTCACTCCTCTTGGCTTTATCAGCTCCAGTTAATTAATTAACTCGCTTAAAAACATGATTTTCTGCTGCTTCCATCACTCGGATCAGATCGGCCCTGGATTCGACCGGTCTATATGGAATGGGTGTAGTTGTACTCGGGTCCGTTCAGAACGGGTTTCTATATTTAAAAATGAATTTATGCATATCGAGTCAGGGTGGGAAAGTCCCAGATCCATTTCGGAACAGGCCCAACTTTTTGGACCCGTTTAGACCTCTAGTTCCAGGGCAGTGGCACTATTAACAAATGTTTCACACTCGGTGTCAGAACCTCACTTTATATTAGAAAAACGTACTTCATGGCATGACTAACGTTATGAACAATTTAGCTTGTTCTGCCACTGCCAGAACCACCAGTAGTCTATGAAACACCTATTTTTCCACTCTACAGTCAGTAGTACAAGAAGTTCGGCATTGATGATACAGGATGTCCGATCCAATTTGAATGTGACTTGTTTTGGCACACAAAATAAGGCTATAACATTAGCTAGCTAACGCTAAGTATTGGCAGGAGAAGAACGCTTACAAGTGTCACACATATTTTCTTCACGACCAATGTTGACAGCCAGCTAATGTTGACACGAATTGGGAATTTCAAACCCCTACCACTGGAGAATTTGACAGCAATGGCAGCGCAGCTAACTAGAAACCGTGGCTAGTTGGAATTAGTTAGCTCGTTTGCTATAGTCATAATTCGTTTACTTATGGTTCATTTAGTTCTCTTCTGGTATCAGAACGTGTCCCAACATTTTAAATCCAATTCCTTACCTTGAATACCTTGAATACCTTGTTGTGTACCCCATCACGACACAGTCAATCATGAAACCAGCTGTGCCCAGATAATTCGTGCTAGCTCAGCTAGCTAACTAGCAAGCATTATTTGGTTGGAGGTAAATAGCTAACAAAGTCAAGTTAGTAAAAATACTAACTAAATAAACGTTTGATAAATGACGATACATGTATGACGGTTGGAGAACAGCAACCAATGTTTTCATATTAGGAAAAACATAGCTACGTTCCGCATGAAGTAGCTAACTAAGGTTAGCTAGCTATCTATAGCCTGGCTTGGTCGCGCTAACAGGAGCAGCCTTGCAGTTGAGTCGCTGCACCTCATCGGCATAGCTCGTAGCCATCACTTCGCCCACCGTCAAAGATGATACTCGTAGAATATATAATTGATAAATGTTATAAAAGTATCATTACCTGAACATAGTTGCTTTCGCAATACTCGGCAACTCTTTCTAAATTGGTAAAACTATCTAATAAAGCACTACGTCCAGCTGGAATCTCCTCTTCCAAAAGCATTTGTAACTCCGCCATTTTCACATCTTTAGCAATCAATGCATGCCAGATCCCAGCCTCTCCAACCCTCATGCAGAAGTGGCGTTGGGCATCCCAACTATGACGGAGTGTATGACAATCTGTGACAAATTTAAGTGGATATGATACCTTGATCTTTGCTCTTTCAATCCCTTGCCAATTTACATTGTGACTGGTGTAAATTATTAAAAACCTAAAGAGTCTGTTTTGAAAGGAAACAATACCACCTGAAAAAAGGCTGTTAATAAATCCAGAAGTTACTGATATTCTTTTTATTTTAAACAATAAAAGCTAATGTAGCGATACAGGGGAAACAGGGCTGGGGATTGAACCAGAGACACTGCAGATACAGTGTGAGCACTTGTTGACAATAATGGCCTAGAAGTCTTGAGAGTGGCAGGATATGCTCACAACAGGGGGGCTGCAACAAACGTGCAAAATATTATATTCCTATCCTAACACACAAGTAGTGTAAACTTTATTAAAAAATGAACTGTCTAAGATGCCATGTATCTGGGGGAGTGGGGACCACGTGTTTTGGAAGGCAGTTCAGCTGGAATGTTGTGCAGAAGTCCAAGAGTGGAGATAAAATCACTTGTGCAGCATTTGGTTTAAGGCAAGGTTTAAGACAATACATAAATGATCATGTAGCTTGAAAAGGTAGGTACCGATCGTCATATTGAAATAGGGGGGACAAAAAGCTACTTCAGATGGTAGCTCAAATGACCGAGTCACCATTGGCAATGACTTTAGCTAATCAAAACCATGTTCAAGAGCTGACTGACAAGTAGCCCTACAAAGCTCGTCATCATGTTTACAGCTTTTTTTAAACAGTTCCACTCGGTCTAGAATCTAAGCTAACTGACAAGTACCTTCCCAATTTACACAGTTCCTCTTCCACAGATGGAGTTTGAGACAAATGTCCACTGTTAGTTAGCTTCTTCTGCTCACAGTGATCCATGTGTCATCTTTAGGTGTGGACACAAGCTCAGATCTGGCCTCTACCACCTGTCCCTTCACCTGATGCAGCTTCAGTTGGCGCACTACAGTGCTGAGGACGACAGTGGCCACTGTGTACGCAAACCTGAAATGTGGAGAAATGGTGGTATAAAAAGTTAGTAACAAGCCCACATTCTTCTTTGCCTGGTAGTGACACTCCCTCCATTTCCTTTCATTTGATATTGTAGAATAAATATGGTAAAACTGTATAATAAGTTGCTCCTGTGCAATTACAACTAGAAAAACCCTAGCCCCTTGGTTAATTTCAAGTGCACTCTCCACTATCCTTTCCCATCCTTGTTACCTCAGCTCAGGACAGGCCTGGTTCCCCGAGAATCCAAGCAGAGAGAAGCTTTTCCTGGCTGAATCTTCTGTGAATCGGTCTGGGTCAAACCTGGATGTACAAAGTGCAGGAATTCAAACTTGGTACCAAAAAAATCCAGCAAAAATAGCCTCTTTAAGTGGCAAAAGGTTAAAATGAAAATACATATGAACAGACTTGTAGGGACGGCTCCAGGTGTCTGCATCCTGTAGGACTACCCCAAGGGCATAGATCACCAGTGTCTAAAAAAAACAAAAAAAACAGGAATAAAGTGTTTTAATTATTCCCTTAAAAACCCCCCAAAATGGTTCATTTTAAATCAACAAGCACTTGCTGACTGTGACAGTGATGTGTTTAATAAATTGACTAAGTTGGGAAGAGGAGAATAAGATACCTCTTTAGGAATAATGTGCTGATCGACTTTCCCTTCATTTTCCTGGAGTCGGGCTGCGATGGGCGTCAGTTTGGCTGTCCGCACAGTCTCGTTCAAAACCTGCTGGAAGTACCTATAGTATAGAAGATGCATTTGATAAGCATGATAAAATGTATCTATAAACATACCTTGAAGACATGCTACCATGAGGATACCTGCCCCTTCTGCTGTGACCAAACAGGGTTCGAACCCAGGTGTCATGTGGGCCACAAGGCTATTAGCCCCTGTTAGCTTAAGCATTAGCTCAGGAAGCTCACACCAGTCTTCAGGTCTCATATAAGGTACACGTCATGCAAGAGTGAATCTGAAACACCTCTGTTACACTGCATCACATCGTTTATGTTATTTGGCTGTCAAAGGTCACCTGAGCTGTGGGATCTTATCCAGAGAAACAGGCTCAGAGCCCAGAACATCCTCCAGCTCCTGATGCAGCTTCTCCTGAACATCCTCTGATGTGGACAGGAAGTGTACTGCCCAGATGCACACTTGGAAAATATTACAACCACAAAGAGAAACATCAACACTTTGTGAGAGAGATTTTCTGACAGAATACTAACCAAATGTATGATTTTATTCTCTCCGAAAAAATTGACGATTGGATACACCATAAAAGCTGCAAGTTCTGACGTAGATAGGCATAATCTATTTATTACTAGTACTCACAATTAGCTGTGATGACACAACCTGCCAGTGTGAATACCATGCTGTCCTCCATCACCTACAAAAGAGAACCAATGAAAACAAGCGTTCATTAAAACAAAAGTAGGAAGGAAGTTTTATTTTCCTCTACACGTGAGTAACAGCAACAGGCTCTATGCTCTGCCTCAATGAGTCAGTTCTCCTTATAATCAAAGAATCTGTGCGTCACCTGTCTCTCTGTGAGGTTGGACTGGAGAAGAGTGTCTACAAACGCTGTCTGGCTCCTTTGTCCTTTCCTGTCTTTAGCCACAGACATCAGCACTGTTTCCATTTCTGCCAGCGCTGTAAACAAACATAATGTACTTAGCATGAGGACAGAAAATGTATACACATCTCTTTTCTATTTCAGATACATTCAGTAAGGAAGTGTATGCTGAGTTGTACAGGTAACACATATGATCCATAGCAGTGAACTAGTTCTCACTCACCGCTCTCATAGTGCTCCTTTCTGATGGAGCTCTTCTCCATGGAGCCGTCCAAATAGCCTTTTCCGATCTCCGACCAGATCTGACAAGTAAAGGGAATTATCTGTGAAAATCTGCAAACAACACCGGTCGTAATGGGCATCTTTTCACCAGAAACGGTGACTTTAAATGTGACTGCTCACTCACTGCCTCATGGTTCTTTCGGAAGCCGATGACTTCAGCATCATTCCGGAAACGGTCACCCAGAGCGAGTTGAGTGACAGCCTTCATGGCCAATCCTAGCAGATGGGCACAGAGGGGTGTGTGCTGGTCCTTAGGGAAAGACTGCCACTTCCCCACTAACTCCTCCACCAGCTAGAACAGGACAAAAGGGGATGGAAGGAGACAGAGAGAGAGTGTGTGTCAATGGGAAAGGGGTATACCTAGTCAGTTGTCCAACTGAATATATTCATCTGAAATGTGTCTTCCGCATTTAACCCAACCCCTCTGAATCAGAGAGTTGCAGGGGGCTGCCTTAATCAAAATCCACGTCTTCGGAGCCCGGGGAACAGTGGGTTAAGTGCCTTGCTCAGGGGCAGAACGACAGATTTTTACCTTGTCAGCTCAGGGATTCGATCCAGCCCAACGCTCTAACCACTAGGCTACCAAACTATAACATTCCAGGGAAGTAAGCACAAAAAGCTTTTGGAGTAAACAAATACTAATGGATTTACAAAAACAGAAGAAAGTATTACAGAATACTACAGCCAAATATTAAAAACTGCCAAATGAGCCATTGGGTAAGAGGCAAACCTTCAGCAGCATTGGAAAGTTTTTCTCCAGGGTGTTGTTGACAGCACTCTCATACAACTTCTTCCTCATTACAGCCTCTGTGGCCCCTCCACCCGTTCCTGACTGGTACCCTAGCAACGACTTCAGCATTGTCTCAAATGAGTCCGCTACAAGTAAGGATAGAAGATGTCACAGTGGAAAACATGTTACTGTTTCTTTATTTCAAAACAACACTGTACATGTATAAAGGAAATCACCTGAATATGTTACAATGTCTATCTATACCTGCATTCCACTTAGAATGGTGTAATCTTTTAAGCATGAATTTTAAGTGGCCCGACTAACCGGTGTCTGTATGTAGCCTCGCTACTTTTATAGCCTCGCTACTGTATATAGCCTCGCTATTATATTTTACTGTTATTTTTATTTCTTTACTTACCCGTTGTTCACCTAATACCTTTTTTGCACTATTGGTTAGAGCCTGTAAGTAAGCATTTCACTGTAACACCTGTTGTATTCGGCGCACGTGACAAATACACTTTGATTTGATGTTAGTAGGGACAGAGCACCTGTTTCCCTTTCCTCCCAATAGTTTCCCTCCCTCCCCAGTACTCACTAGTCCTGTTGGGGTTGATGTGCTGCCGTAGCTGGTCCACTGAACCCAAGCTGACCACAGGGCGTCCTCCAAACCAGAAGGATGCCACAGGACCAAACTGTCCATGTAGACTAGCCAGGAACTCATGCAGACTGCCTCGGTTCACTATGTCTTGCAGATTTCCATCCCTAGATTAAGAGAATGAGACAAATAAACCAATATGAATCTCGGTCAGACCAGGGCCCGTATTCAGAAAGCTTCTCAGTGTATGAGTGCTGACCTAGGATCAGTTTAGCCTTTTATATGGAGATGAATAGACAGGGGGATCTGATTCTGGATCAGTACTCCTACAGAGAGGCTTTATAAATATGGGCTCAGGTCAAGTGTGGTGACCTTACCTGAGTGCTAAAGAGAGACAGTACTGAGAAAGTTGTAAAACATATCTGGTCATAGTCTACTCACTTCTCTTCGGTAGGGTTGAGACCTGGAATACCAGAAGCACTTCTTGATGACTTGATAAAAAAAAAAATGAATCAAGCATGTTACTTTCAGTTTCAAGAGCGATATAACATAAATTAAACATGACAAGCAATTATGTGGGGTTTACATATTCTAAGTCCATGGCAGTAACCTCTAAAAACTTGAGCTTTGAAAAAAATATTTGTACTCTCTACGATTCACTTAAACTGCTGAAACATTTGGGAGCTAAAGGTAGATGCATAAAATGTCCAGGGATTTTTTTTAAACCGTCATGTCACTGTAAAACTGCACAAAGTTAGCAGCTTTACAAGTAACGTTAGCTAGTAATGACATGGGTGGATATACGATGTTGCTAATATAAGCACAGGCATTGACTTACTGGATACAAATAGAGGACTGCACCGACCAGAATGATGACGAAAGTCACTGCAAATATCGCAAAGTCCAGCATGTTTGCTGGTGTTACTAAAAAAAACGTTTAGACAGGTAGCTAAAGCGATACTATACATACGGTATAGCTACCACGTCTACGGTAGCATCATAACTCCGTGTTCTACTGCAAAGCCTGCACACGGTCAGTGAGGCCAGAGCAATGCATCTCAGAGCGCATGGATAAATCAGAACGTACAGAAGCAAATACAATCTAACTACAACATGTTACAAGCTACTTGATCTGGCATAGCATTGGTAAAATCAATTCAGTGGAAAGCTGAATTTTCACCTATCCAGATAACTTAGTGATTGGTCCCAGCCAGGCCTACTTAGACCTAGGCAAGGGAGGAAGCAATGATCCATTTCCCAAAAATTCTAACAGCACACTTATATTCTGGGCAATGGCAAAAGTGTCGGTAGATCATAAGTACTAGAGCAGATAGAGGAGAGCAGATACAGTTTTAGTATCTTAATGTCATCACCCTGTTGCAAGAGAACACTTGTAGTGTATTCTAGGTTTAAAAAGGCTTCCACTTTGACATTTCCGACTTGATTTTCCTTACAATAAAAAACTAAAATAATCAAACCCTACAAAAATGCCCATTAACGATTTTAGCATGTAAATCTCAGTGGGGCAAAAAAATGTTTTAATCATAACTATTTGTTCAGCACTTTTGGAAATGTACAGCGACAGAATTCAAAACATGGGCCGTTCTTACAGTGTTCTCCCTGTACACCAAGTCAGAACCGCAGGATAAATAAAGGAGGCATATAAGCAGACAATACATTTCTCAAAAACAGGTTATAAGCTACATGTGCACCACCAAGTCAGAAAAGTAGGTGAAATTAAGAGGTAAAAATAGACAAAAAATTAGGGTAGGCTACTAACAGCTTACTACACAACATACACTTAGCATTACTTTCTTAGCTACAGTATACATATCTTCCTGGCATATTACATCATTTATGCAGCAGCATACAATTCATTTTTGAACTCGCCTTGTTGTGCTGTGCTCACTTGAACAGGAAGGTGGCGCGGTGGTCCTTTGTGGGCAAATTTTGTCATGAAACTTTGTCATCAAAGCATTCTCTGGATTTATGGTGCTTTCAAGACAACTGGGAACTGAAAAAAAAGGTTGAATCATGATACCGTCAGTGATCTTCAGGTCGTAGCTCTAGAAAGAGACCAGAGTTCCCGATTTACAATTCCGAGTTGGATGAAAGTTCAAAACGTATTTTCCCAGTCGTAGCTTGTTTTTCCCGAGTTCTCAGTTGTCTTGAACTCACTAAAGTCAGATTTTGCAGTTCAGAGTTAAGTTGTTTTGAGCGCGGCACAAATCATGTTTCATTGACATCAATGTTTAATGTTAACAATTTTAAACTAGGAAAGTAGACTCTTAATCTTAGACTTGGGACCACACAGCCACTCCACTGAATAGCAGGCTAATGATTGCTTTGCAACGCTTGCAGTTAGCCACTCATTCCTTCTAAGCCACTCATTGTTGAATTTGCGGTTTCCAACTTGTTGTGTAATGCTTATGTCCAATGGCCGGTGAGCACCGATATGTTTATCTATAATTTCTCTTCATTTTCTATCTTCATATGACAAGGATTAAAAAGGATTTGCCAGTAGATTGTCAACTTCATTCATGATGATGACTGCTAGCTAAGATTTAGAAAGTATGATGTTGACATGATCAGTCCAATCAAAGCTACTGTAGATATAACATGATTTTATGTAATTTAATCTGTGGCCAATGACCTTGAGCCTACTTTGATGGGCACTTCTAATGTAACTCTATGGCAGCACCCAAGGGGCTTGAATTTTCGAGCTCTACCCTTAGACTTGGCGGTGACGTAGTATCCCTATGAGTGACAGAACACTGAGCCAATCACGGCACAGCGCTGCATATTTACTGTTGGCTTGCCCCATCACCACAGAAAGCACTGAGCTAGGCTGAAACACCTGCATTTTGGAACTGCCTTACTAAAGAAAACAAAAAATAGACCATATTTGTATGCGGCTTTATTAACTCAATGATATAAAACATTTTTTACATTGTTTGCAAACTGATATGTGCAAAAATAACATACAAAACAGGCAAGCCCATTTTGAATGACGGGTTGCCACTGATCCACATAATAATTCAACATTTCCTGTTGCTGCAGGATTATTTTCCTGCTGTAGCAAACTGGCTCAAATTAATCCTACATATGTAGGAGCAGTTAGGAGTTGTTCACTCAAATAATGAAAGAATCCTGGGCTGTAAATCGTTAACAGAATTACACAAAAAATCAGTAACAGAATTACTGCAATTGAATTGGACACAATGGGAAATCATAGAAGTCGCAAACCATAGTTGGGGCACCTGCTACTGTCCTTCCTTCCACTGGCATGCTGTTATGTTCAGCTTATAACTGTTTTCTTTCTCTTTCTGTTGTCAGGTGATCAAAGTAGGTGTGAAAACAGTCTGAATATTTCCATTCACTGGAAGAAAGGGGCCTAGCACAAACCATGAAAACAGCCCCAGACCATTATCCCTCCTCCACCAAACTTTACAGTTGGCACTATGCATTGGGGCAGGTAGCGTTCTCCTGGATTTCGCCAAACCCAGATTCGTCCGTCGTCAGCCTGCCAAATGGTGAAATGTGATTAATCACACCAGAGAATGCGTTTCCACTACTCTAGAGTCCAATGGTGGCGAGCTTTTCACCACTCCAGCCGACGTTTGGCATTGCACATGGTGATCTTAGGCTTGTTTGCAGCTGCTCAGCCATGGAAACCCATTTTTACAGTTTGTTACAGAAGGAAAATAATTATGCAGCAACAGGAAATGTGAATTATGTGGATTATAATGGATATTTTTGTAGGGGTTGACACATTTTTCATAAGGGTAAATCATGTCTGAAATGTCAAAGTGGAAATGACAAACTTCAGAAGCCTTTTTAAACCCTAAATACACTACAAGTTTTTGATTTCCACTTTTGTCATTGTCCCCAAAAAATGGTGTTGTTCCAATTCTTTTGAAATGCACCATTGCTTCCTCCCATTCAAGTGTTGGAACTTGTGAACAAAGTTGCATGGGATTTCTCTTAATGAGACTCTGTGCAGCCAATGGCAATGTCGGCTTTAGGTATAATTGTAATGCGATGCTACTGGCGGCAGAGAAGTCAGGCGCAGGAGAGCGGAAACTGATTTACAACGGTTGTGTTTAATAACCATAAACCACCGTCAACCGAACAATACAATAAATTGGTCAAACAAAAACCCGGTAAAATACCAGCATACCGTGCACAAGCACTACAACAAACAATTACGGACAAGGACATAGGGGGAAGAGAGGGTTAAATACACAACATGTAATTGATGAAATTGGAACCAGGTGTGATGGAAGACAAGACAAAACCAATGGAAAATGAAAAGTGGATCGGCGATGGCTAGAAGGTCGGTGACGTCGACCGCCGAACAAGGAGAGGACCAACTTCGGCGGAAGTCGTGACAACAATGCCAGGAGCCGCTTGTGGATTTGACAGCACAAACACAGTTCCACCTCTGACACTGCCAAAACAACCGCTATACAAATGTCAGCTAAAGCCCATCTGATTGAATAGAGCCCTTAGTGTGTTACTGTGCTTCATATAATACCACAACCAAAAAATGACCGGCATTGCAGTTGAGATTACATTAAAGTACATGGTGCAAGTGATCAATGCCGTTTGATATTCTGTGCAGATTATAGCAATTGTGAAGATTTACACAGTCCTGTGACCCTGAACATACACGCTTTCTATGATTACATAAGACATTTGATGTTACAGTAACCTCAATGCGGCCATCGCTGTGTGACTCATTTTAAGGTTGAATAAATACTCTTACATTAGTTTGTAAGATAGGCTATTTAATGTCTTAAAAAAAAAAAGTTATTGAATTGTTTGGTAGAAAACACAACCAAATATTAACATTTAAAGGAGTTGCATCTACTACTTGGATAGTTCCATCTGAGCCACTGGGTTAATCCTATTCTTTAAGTTTTATTTTTGTTGAGATGGAGACGTGAATCCAACAGATCATTTGTTAATAGGCTATTTACCGTGTTGCAAAAGTGATACATGACATTTTAGTCATTTAGCACCGTGTTTCCCAACCCTGGTCCCCAAAAGTAAACATTTTCAGTGTCGCCCTGGACAAGCACACCGGATTCAACTTGTCAACGAATCATCAAGCCCTCAATGAGTTGAATGAGGTGTTTTTCATCCAGGGCTACAATAAAAATGTGTACTGGAAAGTTGGAAAACACCGATTTAGCAGACGCTCTTACCCAGAGCGACTTAAAGTTATTTTCTCCTCTCAACCAGAGCACAACAATTTCACCACAGCTCTTCTCCTCAGTGAAGCTGGATAGCCTCTCCTGGCAGCCTCACTATACACTGCTGAAGAACCTGCTCGTTAATGACCTGTAGCTGTCTATCGCGCTGTAGTTAGGGAATTAAGAATGAAGAGTTAGGAGTAGTTCACTCAAATAAAGGATCCGGTGCTGAAGATATTGCCATCCACTTTAACTTTGCAAAACAGTCTGGATATCCAGAGCACAGCCACTATCTGATTACTGATCACTATCTTGATGTGTTGGTTTTGCATGTGCCACCTTTAATTCCCTGAATTTTGAGCCACATAATCCCTTTTGAATTTGAGCAGGCGTTTCAAATAAGTTATTGAACTGACAGGGTAGGTTGTAATTATGAATGTTAAACTACACTGCTACAGGGTGCAAATTCATTTGTTTTAAGAAGTTCCCAAATCCTGTGGCTCAAGGCCACGTGCCTACTGTCACGTCCACTCCTGCTCCCCCAATTTGGTGCTCAACATCACTGGTCCTGGCAAGGGCAACCCATCTTTATGCACACCTGGCAACCATCATTACTGCACACCTGCGTCTCATCATCAGTCACACATGGACTTCATTACTCCCTTGATTACTTAGCCTTTATATAAGACTCTTATCATTCATCAGGTAGTATTGTTTCTGTTTCTATGTCAGATACTCCTCTTGGTTTGTAGCGGGCGTTGTTATTAAACTCACTAACTGTGCCTGCGTCTACGTTACACTTACGTTATTAATCTTTCAACTCCTCCCGTAAACTCTCCTTTATCTATGAGAGGGTCTGGTCAAAGTGACTGATTCTGTCCAAATTAGTCTGTCAGTTCAACAGCTCAGTTGTAAACCTTAATACTACCAACTGCTCTCACATGGTCCTCTCTCCTCACAACCTGAGCACATCAATTTCACCAAGGCAACTCCATCTCGCCATGACGTGTCTCTTTGGGCAGATCGTACAGACTGAGACATCACTGGTCCTCCTGGTCTTGTTGTTTATAGCTCTTCCCCTCTGTGAAGTTAAACAGTTACCTGCTGTTAGGACTGAAGAGCTCGGATATCCTCTCCTGGCTGCCTCGCTGTACTCTGCTGAAGAATCTGATTGTTAGTGACCTGTTGGTGTCTATCGCTCTGTCATCCACTGTGCTGCGATGCCTGCTGATCAGGCACGCCCTGGTGTTTGGTGGCTGGCACTTGGTCCAGTTCAGAGTCAGTAATATGGGTGTCCTGAGCTTTCTGTTCACTCTGGCCCTCATGGCTATGGAGATTTTCATATTCATATGCCACGGCCTCTACTACCTGGTCATCATGACTTCCAGGCGCCTGCGTCTGGCCATAGCGCTAATCTGGGTGGTTTCTGGAACTGTAAATCAAATCAAATTGTATTGGTCACATACACATGGTTAGCAGATGTTAATGCCAGTGTAGCGAAATGCTTGTGCTTCTAGTTCCAACAGTGCAGTAATATCTAACAAGTAATCTAACAATTCCCCAACAACTACCTAACACATACAAATCTAAAGGGATGGAATAAGAATATGTACATATAAATATATGGATGAGCGATGGCCAAGCGGAATAGGCAAGGTGCAATAGATGGTATAAGGTACAGTATATACATATGAGATGAGTAATGTAAGATATGTTAACATTATTAAAGTGGCATTGTTTAAAGTGACTAGTGATCCATTTATTAAAGTGGCCAGTGATATGAGTCTCTATGTAGGCAGCAGCCTCTCCGAGTTAGTGATTGCTGTTTAACAGTCTGATGGCCTTGACAGCTGTTTTTCAGTCTCTCGGTCCCAGCTTTGATGCACCTGTACTGACCTTGCCTTCTGGATGGTAGCGGGGTGAACAGGCAGTGGCTCAGGTGATTGTTGTCCTTGATATTTTTGGCCTTCCTGTGATATTGGGTGCTGTATGTGTCTTGGAGGGCAGGTACTTTGCCCCTGTTGATGCGTTGTGCAGACCGCACCACCCTCTGGAGAGCCTTGCGGTTGAGGGTGGTGCAGTTGCCGTACCAGGTGGTGATACAGCCCAACAGGATGCTCTCGATTGTGCATCTGTAAAAGTTTGTCAGGGTTTTAGGTGACAAGCCAAATTTCTTCAGCCTCCTGAGGTTGAAGAGGCGCTGTTGCGCCTTTTTCACCACACCGTCTGTGTTCGATGTGGATAGGGGGGTGCTCCCTCTTTCCTGAAGTCGACGATCATCTCCTTTGTTTTGTTGACGTTGAGTGAGAGGTTGTTTTCCTGACACCACACTCTGAGTGCCCTCACCTCCTCCCTGTAGGCTGTCTCATTGTTGTTGGTAATCAAGCCCACTACTGTTGTGTCGTCTGCAAACTTGATGATTGAGTTGGAGGCATGCATGGCCACGCAGTCATGAGTGAACAGGGAGTACAGGAGGGGGCTGAGCACACACCCTTGTGGGGTCCCAGTGTTGAGGGTCAACGAAGTGGAGATGTTGTTTCCTACCTTCACCACCCGGAGGCGGTCCTTCAGAAAGTCCTGGACCCAATTGCGCAGGGCAGGGTTGAGGCCCAGGGCCTCCAGCTTAATGATGAGCTTTGGAGGGTACTATGGTGTTAAATGCTGAGCTGTAGTTAATGAACAGCATTCTTACATAGGTATTCCTTTTGTTCAGATGGGATTGTGCAGTGTGATTGCATCGTCTGTGGACCTTTTGGGGCGGTATGCAAACTGAAGTGGGTCTAGGGTGGTAGGTAAGGTGGAGGTGATATGATCCTTGACTAGTCTCTCAAAGCACTTCATGATGACAGAATTGAATGCTACGGAGAGGTAGTCATTTAGTTCAGTTATCTTTGCCTTCTTGGGTACAGGAACAATGGTGGCCATCTTGAAGCATGTGGGGACAGCAGACTGGGATAGAGAGCGATTTAATATATCCGTAACCACACCAGCCAGCTGATCCACGCATGCTCTGAGGATGCGGCTAGGGATGCTGTCTGGGCCAGCAGCCTTGCGAGGGTTAACACGTTTAAATGTCTTACTCATGTTGGCCACGGAGAAGGAGGGGGGGAGCCCGCAGTCCTTGTTAGCGTGCCGCGACGGTGGCACTGTATTATCCTCAAAGAAGGTGTTTAGTTTGTCTGGAAGTGAGATGTCGGTGTCCGTGATGTGGTTGGTTTTCTTTTTGTAGTCTGTGATTTCCTGTAGACCCTGCCACACACGTCTATAGCCACTGTGAGAGTGGTTATTCTACACTCTCGACAGACCCCTTTTGGCAGACCCATTCCAAACCTGCTATGTGCGACCGTAACCATGAGAGGACTACCAACAAAGTGGTTTGACAACGTCACTTTCATCACTGTGCTCCTTGTCTGCATCGTGACCATCTCCTACGGACGCATGTATCAGGTGGCCCGCAGAGTCATGGAACCCTTCAACTCTGACAATTGTCGCGCTCGTTACACCATTTCCTTCTATTTGTTCATGTTCTTCATGCAACTGCTGCCCTTATGGTGGATTATGCAGTGATATTGTTGGGGCCAAGGAAAACCATGTCCATAACACCTGCTTTGTCACCTGCGGAGCGCTCTATTCAGTTAACTGCAGAGCCCCACCTGTTTTGAGCTCCACATTTTAAGCAAAGAAATGAACAAAAAATAAATACATCATTTTTTTTGGAGGGGGGGCTTGCCTGTTTTGCATGTTATTTTGGCCATTAGTGCGAGTCACAATGTAAAAAAATATACATATTATTGAGTTAATAAAGCCGCATACAAACATGGTCTCTTTGTTGTTTTCTTGAGTAAGGCAGCTCCAAAATGCAGGTTTTTCAGCCTAGCTCAGTGCTTTATGTGGTGGTGGGGTGGGCCAGCAGAAAATAGGAGCATTGCACCGTGATTGGCTCAGTGTTCTGTCACTCATGGGGACACTACATCACGACCAAGTAGTAAGGGGAAAGGGGAATACCTAGTCAGTTGTACAACTGAATGCCTTCAACTGAAACATGTCTTCCGCATTTAACCCAACCTCCATTTGGCCCAACACTCTAAACATTAGGCTACCTGCCGTCGGTAGACATCGAATTCAAGTCCGTTGGCTCCTGCCATAGAATTACATTAGTAGTGCCCTTCCAAGAAGGCTCAAGGTCATTGGCCACAGATAAAAGGACGTCAAATCACGTTATATGTACAGTAGCTTTGATTGGACTGATCATGTCAACATCTTACTTTCAAAATCTTAGCTAGCAGTAATCATCATGAATGAAGTTGACAATCTACTGGCAAATCCTTTTTAATCCTTGTCATATGAAGAGAAGTAATGAAGAGAAATTATAGGTAAAACGTATCGGTGCTCGTCGGCCATTGGACATAAACATTACACAACAAGTTGGAAATCGCAAATTAAACAATAAGTGGTTTGTTTGGAAGGAATCGGTGACAGTGGCTAACTGCAAGCATTGCAACTGGGAAGTCGGGAATAAACGAGCTCAGACTGGGAAAATAAGTTTTGAATGGTCATCCAAATCCAACTCGGAATTGTAAATCCGGCCTCTTTGTCTTCCTTTGATGACAAAATTTGCCCACGAAGGACCGTCGCGTCACCTCCCTGTTCAAGTGAGCACATCACAACAAGGTGAGTTCAAAAATGTCTTATATGCTGCTGCATAAATGATGTAATATTCCAGGAAGATATGTATACTGTAGCTAAGAAAGTAATACTAAGTGTATGTTGTGAAGTAAGCTTTTAGTAGCCCATGTGCCTCATAATTTGGTCTATTTTCACCTCTTAATTTCGCCTAACATTACTGTTCTGACTCGGTGGTGCACATGTAGCCTATAACCTGTTTTTGAGAAATGTAATTATCGAATATTGCAAGAGCTTTCATTGTCTGCTAATATGCCCCCTTTATTTATCCTACGGTTCTGACTTGGTGTACAGGGAAAACACTGGAAGAATGGCCCATGTTCTGAATTCTGTCGCTGTACATTTCAAAAGTGCTTAACAAATAGTTATATTGTCTAAATCAGTCCTGGCTCACTCATTAATGTATTAATCGAAATTACGGATTGCCTCTTATCTGCTTGTTGTCCCTTATGCCATAATTTGTACATCTCAATTGTCAGTAGAAACCATATTTGTTTAAAGCAAGTCAGCTATATCAGCTATGTTTTTTAAAAGGCAGTAAATGAGGCTGAATGAACTGTTTCGCTGCCAGACACAGTGTTGCCAACTTAGCGACTTTGTCGCTATATTTAGCGAGTATTCAGACCCCTCTAGCGACCCATTTTCAAAAAAGCAACTAGCGACAAATCTAGCGACTTTTCCTGGTGTTATTGGAGACTTTTGGAAACTCTGACATGAAAGCACGTATACTTCTTACTCTTCTCAATGAGCAGCGGGTGCTGCCGTGGGCCCCACCCCCGTCCCAAAGCACTCACAGGCGGCCCAGTCCTCGCGCAGCAGTCCCTCCCAGCTGCAGTTAGAGCAGGAGATGTTCACCCCTCCAGACTGCAAATGAATCACGGATGCGGGAAGCCGCCGCTGGCTGGTCCCGCCCTGGCTTACATTTTAAAAAACAATTAACCTGAATTAGGGCCAGACTAGTTACCATAATTTTCTCACATTGCCATTGACAGTTTTTTCTATTGTCTCTTTTAGGTCCATTTAGATTGTTAATGTAGATTGTATATAAAAAAAATGTAATGGTTAAAAATGTTCATGTTTTACTCTGACTTGTTGTAGGCTCCTAAGTGGACCATAAGGGTAAAAACCAAACCAAATTAAGAAAACTAAACTAAAAAACATTATTTAAAAAAAATTAAATAAAAAACAAAGTAACTCCACCAGAGTGTCTCTTTTGGGTCACTTTTGCCTGTCCCAAGCCCGGATAAAGGAGGAGGGTTGGAATTGTGACATAAAAAAAAACAAGAATCGACAGAAGAAAGTTCATTTGTAGTTCTAAACATATTCAGGGTGTTTTTTACTCACTTTCTGTCTCTCCCACGACGTTATTCCTCTCTCCTACAGCGTCCATCACAATTACATGCACATGGCCAATTATGCAAATGAGGTGATGACGTCATTTAGCGACTTTTAGGACAGCCAATAGCTACTTTCTTTACTGAGGAGTTGGCAACACTGGACAAGGCTCCGCTGATAGCCAGGTGTAGCAGGTGTTGGGACTCTGCTGTTGGGACAGCTTTATGTAGGCCCTAACAGTTTGTGGGCACCGTTTGTCACCGTTATAGTGCAATTAATGTATTGTTTAGTGTTGTGTTGCGTAGTAATTTTGCTGGCATGCATCCCATTTTTTTTTGTTCGCCCACCAAGATGTGCATGCTAAAATCACCACTGTATGACATACCTCATACATACAACGCATCACAGAAATTAATGGTTTTGATTGCTTGGAACTTTTGTAAAGGAAGTTTCTTTCTACCATGCTGTTCTGTTCATAAAATGATTACTAACTTTACCCTCATTTAATAATGAAGAACTGCTATTGGGTAAACTATCTATTGTCAGAGCAGTTTACCGATCGCTGCAGCTGTACACAGCCCATCTGTAAATAGCCCATCCAACCAACTACCTACCTCAACACCATATTTGTTTTTCTGCTCTTTTGCACACCAGTATTTCTACTTGCACATCCTCATCTGCACATATATTGCTCCAGTGTAAATTGCTAAATTGTAATCACTAAACCACTATTGGCCTATTTATTGCCCTACCTCCTTACTTCATTTGCACACACTATATACAGATGTTTTTCTATTGTGTTATTGACTGTACGCTTGTTTATCCCATGTGTAACTCTGTGTCATTGTTTTTGTCGCACTGCTTTGCTTTATCTTGGCCAGGTCGCAGTTGTAAATGAGAACTTGTTCTCAACTGGCCTACCTGGTTAAATAAAGGTGAAATAAAACAAATAAAAGTGAATAAAGTTGAATCCCCCATCCTACAATGAATGTTAAGACGATTATGACAATATATTTTTTAAATATCACAGTTATTGTCCATCATTGTCGGTTACACGACTATAAGATTATTGTTCCAGCCCAACATTTTACAGGATTTGATTTAGTGGTGTGGTAATGTTCTGGTTTAATGGTGTGGTATACAGAGCCTTCAGAATGTATTCACACCCCTTGACTTTTTCCCAAATAGTGTTACAGCCTGAATTTAAATAGATTAAATGTAGATGTTTTTGTGTCCCTGGCCTACACACAATAGCCTATAATGTCAAAGTGGAATTGTGCTTTTTGAAATGTTTACTAATTAATAAAAAATGAAAAGCTGAAATGTCTTGAGTCAATAAGTATTCAACCCCTTTGTTATGGCAAGCCTAAATAAGTTCAGGAGTAAAAATGTGCTTAAGTCACATAATAAGTTGCATGGACTCAGTGTGCAATAAGTGTTTAATTATACTTTGGATGGTGTATCAATACACCCAGTCTCTACAAAGATACAGGCGACCTTACTAACTCAATTGCCAGAGGAAGGAAACCTCTCAGGGATTTCACCATGAGGCCAATAATGACTTTAAAACAGTCACAGAGTTTAACGGCAGTGACAGAAAACTGAGAATGGATCAACAACATTGTAGTCACTCCACAATACTAACCTAATTGACAGTGAAAAGAAGGAAACCTGTAGAGAATACAAATATTTCAAAACATGCATCCTGTTTGCAACAAAGCACTAAAGTAATACTGCAAAAAATGTGGCAAAGCAATTAACTTTTTGTCCTGAATACAAAAGTGTTATGTTTGGGGCAAATCCAATAACATATTACTGAGTACCATTCTCCATATTATCAAGCGTAGTGGTGGCTGCATCATGTTATGGGTATGCATGTAATCATTTAAGACTGGGGAGTTTTTCCAGGTAAAAAAATAAACAGAATGGGCACAGGCAAAATTCTAGAGAAAAACCTGATTTCAGTCTGCTTTCCACCACACTGGGAGATGAATTCACCTTTCAGCAAGACAATAACCTAAAAACACAAGGCCAAATCTACACTGGAGTTTCTTACCAAGAAGACCGTGAATGTTCCTGAGTGGCCGAGTTACAGTTTTGACTCATGAACACTTTCTGAAGGTACTGTATTTAATGGTGTGGTATATTACAAGACACAGCCATGCTGTTTCAGGTCAATACACTGCAAATGGTATGTTTGGTTTAAAGTCCCCCAAAATGACATATAGAAGCATCTCAGTGGGATAACATTTTTATTATTTCCAATGGTAATCAATACATTTGACAAAACAAGTACACATTCGGGTCATACAAAAATAAACTGCTTATTACCACAAACAAGGTGTAAATTTTTTGTTGGCTGGTAAAATACAGTACAAAAAAAGATGTGCAAGAAAAAAATGGAAAAGCTATTCCTCAAGTAGACATTTCTGATTTCTCCTCTGGTCTCAAGGACTCAATCTCCATAGCCATTAGGAACCCTAGTTTGGAGGTAAGTGGAGAGAGAGATTGGCAGCCCATGTCACTTCTAAAGGCAACTGACATGCAAAGCTTTTATACAAATGAAAACACATCTCTGAAGGGACTTTAACATGTGCGTCATTCGGTAAGGTTGCTGAGTGCGTGTACAATCCAGTCAAATTGCTGTGGTCTGTCTGAGGTGCTTTGTCCCTTCTAGTAATTCTATTTCTATGGTGTATACAATTTCAGTATGGTGTATACAAAACATATTAAACAATATATATAGATAAGTATTGAGACCGTGGTAACATATAGGACTGAGCATGTCAAAAATGTCTGTCGCAATTTATGTACGCCTGAGTAGGTGTTGTTGTTTTTAGTAGTCTTTTTTCTTTCGTCTCTGTTTATTGTGAATATTAAGTTGCTGTTTGTTCAATTAAATCTACAAAAACAGAATTTAAAAAAACTACTTCAGCCTCACCTTCGGTGTAGTCCATCTCAGGCCTGGTGGAGATGAAGATCCAGGCCATTCCTACCAGCACAGCCACTACCAGATTCACTATGATCCACGGGTTCAGGATCTGGTGCTCTGACCCAGGAGGCCTGGAGAGGGGAGGGGGTTGTAAACGTCACAATGCTTTTTTGTTTGTTTGGCTGGAGTCAGAGGAACAGAAGAAAAGGGAGTTCTCTTCTCTCCGACTCCCAACAGTGACACTGTGAGGTAGGATAATCAACACGCAAGAACTAACTAACATGTTAATAGCAAGACAATATGAACAGTTAGTTAGCACACCATAAGGTCTCGTTAGCACTGGGGTACAGGTTGATGCGGTCACTGGTCATTTGCTGGCTGAGAGAGAGGACCAGAGCTGAGAAGTACACTGCAGGAGGAGAGGGAAAGTTACTTCAGTGAAATGACCATTTGCCAAGGCCAGAGAGACAAAGTGCTTGCTGGGCTGGCTGGCATCATATACAGGTTGGCTCTGTCTGTCCTGAATGAATGAATAGAGTAACATTCTGTAAAGATGTTTTCACTCACAGAAAGAGGCTAGAGCAACTGGGTCCAGGGTGACAAACTCTCTCATAGCCATGGCGCCTTTGGCCAGATTCACCCTGAAATGGAAAGAGAATGAGTCTCTCTCCACACACACACACACACACACTGGGGAGGGACGGGGCACACTGGGGTTTGTTGTAAAATGTGCAAGCCTGTAGCTAGAGAAAGGAGATATATTTGTGAGGAGGTCCATTGATGGAACAGAACGACAGTGCGTTGTATACATACACACAAACAAACACCTCCTAGCTCTAGCCACAGGCCTCCCATATTTTCACAATGGCCACATTTATTTTGGGCCTGACCCCAGTGTGCCACACACAGACCCCCACTCTCTCTCCCTTCCTTACCTGTCAAAGGCTGACACGGTGCTTATAGCCAGTAGCAGGTAGAAGAGAGACTGTGCAGGGTAGGCCAAGCTGTGGTACTGCTGCAGTAGGTTAGGCAGAGTAGTGAGATGTTTTCCTGCCAGGGCATAGATCACTATGATGTTCCACACTGCATAGCCCGCTAGGAAGCCGTGGCAGAACAGCCCAATCCCCCTGTACATTAGAGAGATAGAGAGTAGAGGTCGACCGATTAATCGGAATGGACGATTAATTAGGGCCGATTTCAAGTTTTCATAACAATCGGTATTTTTGGCCACCGATTTGCCGAGTTTTATTTTTTAACCTTTATTTAACTAGGCAAGTCAGTTAAGAACAAATTCTTATTTTCAATGACGGCCTAGGAACGGTGGGTTAACTGCCTTGTTCAGGGGCAGAACGACAGATTTTTACCTTGTCAGCTTGGGGATGCAACCTTACGTTAACTAGCCCAATGCTCTAACCACCTGCTTTACGTTGCCATGGTAAGTTGCTAGCTATCATTAAACTTATCTTATAAAAAAACAATCAATCAATCATAAACACTAGTTAACTACACATGGTTGATGATATTACTAGTTTATCTAGCCTGTCCTGCTTTGCATATAATCGCATTGGCGAAAAAGGACTGTCTTTGCTCCGACGTGTACCTAACCATAAACATCAATGTCTTTCTTAAAATCAATACACGAGTATATATTTTTAAACCTGCATATTTAGTTAATATTGCCTGCTAACATGAATTTATTTTAACTAGGGAAAATGTGTCACTTCTCTTGCAACAGAGTCAGGGTATATGCAGCAGTTTGGGCCGCCTGGCTTGTTGCGAACTGTGTGAAGACTATTTCTTCCTAACAAAGACAGCCGACTTCGCCAAACGGGGGATGATTTAACAAAAGCGCATTTGCGAAAAAAACCACAATCGTTGCACGACTGTACCTAACCATAAACATCAATGCCTTTCTTAAAATCAATATACAGAAGTATATATTTTTAAACCTGCATATTTAGCTAAAAGAAATCCAGGTTAGCAAGCAATATTAACCAGGTGAAATTGTGTCAGGACTCTTGCGTTCGTTGCACGCTGAATCAGGGTATACAGAATCTGGCTCGTTGCGAACTAATTTGCCAGAATTTTACGGAACTATGAAATAACATTGTAGGTTGTGCGATGTAACAGGAATATTTAGACTTATGGATGCCACCATTAGATAAAATACGGAACGGTTCCGTATGTCACTGAAATAATAATGTTTTCGAGATGATAGTTTCCGGATTTGACCATATTAATGACCTAAGGTTTAATATATTATAGTTAAGTCTATGATTTGATATTTGATAGAGCAGTCTGACTGAGCGGTGGTAGGCAGCAGCAGGCTCATAATAGTCAAAGATATATGGTTTAGAGAGAAATAGTTGACGCGTCATAATTCCTGTAATAACTTGCGGCTGAACTTGAAAGGGGTTCCTTCGTTATTTTACCGTTCATGTCTTCCATAGAGAATGTCTTGATCTACTTCAAATAAGGTCTGTGTTTTGTGCTTAAACCGCCTCGGCGTTTTGATACCCGTGTAAATCTCACCAGGTAACGTTTGTCAACATATTTTTATAAATCAACTGTACAAAAAAATGTATCTTCGCTTATATTGATCAGTTATATCCTATGGATATCTACACAGTTATAAAATTGGCACGGTGGTGTAAGCCTAAACCAAACACAGACCTTATTTTAAGTTAATCTAAAAATATCCTATGGAATAAATGAAGGAACCGCTTTTCAGATTTTGCTAGGTGTCATGGGAATTATGACTCGCACTTTGGTAGTCAATTCTTACCATGCCCATTATTAAAATAGGATTTCCTGCATATAGAAATTATAGTTTTTGTTTTCAGCATTCATCACAGGTAACTTAAACTCTATTTTTATTATTCAAACAGTTGAGAGTATTTGTCTCCTAAGCAGACTCTTCAGTATCGTTGTCACTTCAGAGCTGTGTGTGTGTGTATATATTATATATATATATATATATATATATATATATATATATATATATATATATATATATATATATATATATATATATATATATATATTGGCCTTATTAGAGGTCAACCGTTTGAAAGACTGTGTGTGTGTATGCTCCCTCTATCTCACGTCTCTCTATTAGAGGTCAACCGATTATGATTTTTCAACGCCGGTGCCGATTATTGGAGGACCGAAAAAGCAGATACCGATTAATCGGCCGATTATTATGCTTTTTTTAATGTGTGTGTGTATATATATATATATACACACACACATAAAAAAAGCATAATAATCGGCCGATTAATCGGTATCTGCTTTTTCGGTCCTCCAATAATCGGCACCGGCGTTGAAAAATCATAATCGGTTGACCTCTAATAGAGAGACGTGAGATAGAGGGAGCATACACACACACAGTCTTTCAAACAGACACCTGCACACACATGCACACCTGAAACCACCATGTACCCTAACAGACACATCTTTGGTGGTCCACATCTGCTGGATGTCCATGAAGTTGTCCACCTGATCGCTGGACTTCGGTCTGTCTGACCGATCGGCCGCTTGAAACCTCTCTGAAAGTAAAACAACACATCATTATCCAACATAGAAGACAGGACACACAAGGATGTCCAAAGAATTCATATAAGGCCAATTTTTCCAGACACAGAAACAAGACTAGTCCTCGACCAAGTAAAGCTTCCAATGGAGGTTTTCCATTGAAATTGCTTCATAGTCCAGGACTAGGTTAATTAATCTGTGTCCTGGAAACCAACCTATACTCTTAAACTCTACCATGTACAGCTAACATAAAATAACAGAAGGAAGGGGACACTCACTGCTCCCCTCTACAAACACCTTCCCCACAGGCTGGCTCTGTCCCAGGGGAGCAGAGAACAGGGAATGCCGGGGGATGGGTGGCTGAGCATCTGTGATGATGTCATCGTCCTCTACATGAAGCTCGTTGACATACTGCGTCTCTGACACTTGCGACTTCCTAGGGAGTGACCACGAAAAAAATAATAGAAAGAACAAAAGAAAAGGGAAACTGAGCTCATTAATAAAGCATATCACAATAGAACCATATAAGTCAAAACATACCACACACATTTTACTCTACACCATAAATCAATCAAATTTGATTCGTCACATACGTGATTAGCAGATGTTATTGCGGGTGTAGCGAAATGCTTGTGCTTCTAGCTCCGACAGTGCAGTAATATCTAACAAATTACACAACATATACCCAATACACACAAATCTAAGTTGGAATGAATTAAGACTATATACATCATATGGACGAGCGATGTCAGAGCGGAACGGACTAAGATACAGTAGAAGAGTATAGAAAACAGTATATACATATGAGATGAGTAATACAAGATATGAAAACATTAAGTGAATGAGATACCATAGAATAGTATGGAAAACAGTATATACAAATGAGATGAGTAATGCCAGATATGTAAACATTAAGTGAATGAGATACCATAGAATAGTATAGAAAACAGTATATACATACGAGATGAGTAATGCCAGATATGTAAACATTAAGTGACTAAGATACCGTAGAATAGATAGGCCATATTATGGTGTCTCTTACTTCTTCCTCTTGGGTTTTTTGGTCACTTCTTCCCCTGCCTCTGCTGTGTTCTGGACCAGTCCATCCCCGTTCACCAGGTCAGCCTGGTCATCCTCCAGGTCTGAGACACAAACAAGCGAACGAACAACGCTCCACATGTAACTTATTACATTTCACAAGTACAACTATGACATATAGCCTATAAATGGTTATGGTAAAACAGAATGGAATATATTGAATATAAGTGGAATATAATCTTAACCATGCAGAAGTGATAGAATAAATAATACACAAACAAGATAATGTTTGAGTTAAAAGTAGGAAGAGTATAGGTATATGGTTCCCCTGAGGCATGTTGTTTACCTATAGTCAGGCCTGTTGTTTACCTAGTCAAGTGTGTTGTTTACCTACAGTTGAAGCTAGAAGTTTACATACACTTAGGTTGGAGTCATTAAAACTCGTTTTTCAACCACTCCACAGATGTCTTGATAACAAACTATAGTTTTGGCAAGTCGGTTAGGACATCTACTTTGTGCATGACAAGTAATTCTTCCAACAATTGTTTACAGACAGATTATTTCACTTATAATTCACTGTATCACAATTCCAGTGGGTCAGAAGTTT
The DNA here is from genome assembly GCF_901001165.1 of Salmo trutta. Lineage (NCBI taxonomy): Eukaryota > Metazoa > Chordata > Actinopteri > Salmoniformes > Salmonidae > Salmo > Salmo trutta. Next base: position 45,652,135 of record NC_042962.1, read on the forward strand.
ACATACACTAAGTTGACTGTGCCTTTAAACAGCTTGGACATTTTCAGAAATTATGTCATGGCTTTAGAAGCTTCTGATAGGCTAATTGACATAATTTGAGTCAATTGGAGGTGTACCTGTGGATGTATTTCAAGGCCTACCTTCAAACTCAGTGCCTCTTTGCTAGACATCATGGGAAAATCAAAAGAAATCAGCCAAGACCTCAGAAAAGAAATTGTAGACCTCCACAAGCCTGGTTCATCCTTGGGAGCAATTTCCAAACGCCTGAAGGTACCACGTTCATCTGTACAAACAATAGTATGCAAGTATAAACACCATGGGGCCATCATACTGCTCAGGAAGGAGACGCGTTCTGTCTCCTAGAGATGAACGTACTTTGGTGCGAAAAGTGCAAATCAATCCCAGAACAACAGCAAAGGACCTTGTGAAGATGCTGGAGGAAACAGGTACAAAAGTATCAATATCCACAGTAAAACGAGTCCTGTGTCGACATAACCTGAAAGGCCACTCAGCAAGGAAGAAGCCACTGCTCCAAAACCGCCATAAAAAAGCCAGACTACAGGTTGCAACTGCACATGGGGACAAAGATTGTACTTTTTGGAGAAATGTCCTCTGGTCTGATGAAACAAAAATAGAACTGTTTGGCCATAATGACCATCATTATGTTTGGAGGAAAAAGGGGGATGCTTGCAAGCCGAAGAACACCACCCCAACTGTGAAGCACGGGGGTGGCAGCATCATGTTGTGGGGGTGCTTTGCCGCAGGAGGGACTGGTGCACTTCACAAAATAGATGCCATCATGAGGAGGAAAATTATGTGGATATATTGAAGCAACATCTCAAGACATCAGTCAGGAAGTTAAAACTTGGTCGCAAATGGGTCTTCCAAATGGACGATGACCCCAAGCATACTTCCAAGTTTTGGCAAAATGGCTTAAGGACAACAAAGTCAAGGTATTGGAGTGGCCATCACAAAGCCCTGACCTCAATCCTATAGAAAATGTGTGGGCAGAACTGAAAATGCGTGTGCGAGCAAGGAGGCCTACAAACCTGACTCAGTTACACCAGCTCTGTCAGGAGGAATGGGCCATAATTCACCCAATTTATTGTGGGAAGCTTGTGGAAGGCTATCCGAAACGTTTGACCCAAGTTAAACAATTAAAGGCAATGCTACCAAATACTAATTGAGCGTATGTAAACTTCTGACCCACTGGGAATGTGATGAAAGAAATAAAAGCTGAAATAAATCACTCTCTCTACTATTATTCTGACATTTCACACTAAAATAAAGTGGTGATCCTAACTGACCTAAGACAGGGAATTTTTACTTGGATTAAATGTCAGGAATTGTGAAAAACTGAGTTTAAATGTATTTTGCTAAGGTGTATGTAAACTTCCGACTTCAACTGTATAGTCAGGCATGTTGTTTACCTATAGTCAAGCCTGTTGTTTACCTATAGTCAAGCCTGTTGTTTACCTATAGTCAGGCATGTTGTTTACCTATAGTCAGGCATGTTGTTTACCTACGGTCGCTGCCTTTTTCTTCTTCTTCCTTCTTTGTGGTACAGCTTCCTGCGAATCGGGGGTCAAGGCCTGGATGACCTGCGACTGCTCAGACCCCCCCATCCGGGCCATCTCCATCCCTGAGTTTGCTGCACATACAAACAACACAACTCTATTATTATATACTTGAGGTGTACTTACTATGGGGTTCAAGTCATTACTAGTACTTTAACTGTATATACATGATTATTTGACAGTGGAATGCAAGCTTTATAATTAACCCATAGCCTGAAACTTAAAGGCAGAGTGCCTCCAAAATCTGGAACAACGCTGTTCACCAGCAGTTCAACAGAAGGAGCTCCCGAGAACTATTCCTTGGAACTATTCCTTTTCCACCCACCCTCTGGGCTTTCAACACCATCCACCTGACTCTTCGACTTTCTCCTCTTGCTTTTAGGGACCGGCATCCCGTCTACATAGGAGACAAAACAGGTTAAGAAAACTATATACAAGCCAGCAGCGCCAACCTAAATTCAATAGTTAAATGATCTATTACAACACTCATCTGAAGGCAACTCACCACCTGTATCTTGACTTCATGCAGTTGTTCAAATGCCATACATAAAAAAGGGAAAGAGAGAGCGTGAGAGAGATGTTCTGCTGGGATAAATGAGTTGAAACAGTATCACAACAGCATAAGGAGGCTAGACTCACCTTGACATGGGGGGCAGGGCACGCTGTCCACGCTAAAAAGGACAAGGAAGAAGAGAATGAGGCTTGCCCAACATCTTACATAACACATCTTAATGATTACTTAATATTCTTCATTATATTCACTTATTTAACCTTTATTTAACTAGGCAAGTCAGTTAAGAACAAATTCTTATTTACAATGACGGCCTACCCCCCCGGCTGAACACTCCCCTAACCCAGACAGCGCTGGGCAAATTGTGCGCTGCCCTATGGGACTCCCAATCACGGCCAGTTGTGACACAGCCTGAGAACGAACCAGGGTCTGTAGTGACGTCTCTAACACTGCAATGCAGTGCCTTAGACCGCTGCACTCTTGGGAGGCCCTCAATCCATACATGCCAAGAGATAGGATCAGAGGGGAACCAAGGAACAACAGAACCAAGCAAGTGGTTGTACAAAGCTCTCTCCAAAACTTGCTTTCAAAGTAGATAACACTCCCAGTCACAAACAGTACATTTCTCCAATTGATCTCAACAATAAAATCCTTCAAAACCCAACAACCTGGACTCAGAAAAGAGAGTCCTTCTCATACAGAGAAAAGATCCAGCAGCACCAGGGCCCGGTTTCCCAAAACTTGGCCCAGGACTGTGTATGAGAGAGAACTTACCGTGATTTGTTTTCTCACCATTCCATCCAAGAATCAGGAAGGGCTCTGAGGATATTCCTGTGCCACAGCCTTGGTGGCACTGCCTAATCCTGGGCCAAATCTGGAGTATGCATCTGCCAAGGTACTGGAATACCAACCAATCAAGGCATAGATCAGATCAGACTATTCAGACTTGAGAGATTTTACCCCTTGAGGTGAAAGTGAAGAAGACCCTCAACAAAAATAGCTTAGACCAAACTACAACACCTTTATTGATGTAATCATTTGGTGTAAGAACAATGTTGATGATTATTAGGGCCATATTTAATTTCCCTCTCATATTGGGCCACAGTTTTGAAGTGACATAAATTACACCTCTTCATGGTGTTGTTGACCTTTGCCCCTAATGCTATATGGTTCTGCAGCAAGGTCCCTGTTACAGCCTCTCTGATTTGTTGTTGTTGGGCCCTCTGCAGGGTGCCGACTGCAGAAACCAGAGACCTATGGGAACCTGCTGTCTGAGAGCAGTCTTTTGACTTTAGGCTACCAATGTGCTGCATACTAGCTAGTTACAAGTCAAAAATACTCTTAAGATTTATGATATGGATAGCCGTGTAAGTGTAGTGGCGCATGCGCGGTAATGGTACCTGTGGAAGAGGCGGGAGGTCCCTCCGTCGCGTGCTTTGTGCCTAAATAAATATTTTGATTAAAAAACAAACTGCACACACCGGTCAACTGGAATAGGACAGAAATCACTAGGTATAACGAATTTATGGATAAATAATTATAGCTAACTAAGATATAGCAAAATTATAACTAGCTGGTCAGCTAAATTAGCTAGCTAGAGCAACCTTGTGTTCCGACCGTTACACGATTAGCTAACTGAAATAACTAGCTAGCTACATACCTGGAATACTCCTGTGTCCATTTTTGCGGGATACCCTATTAAAACAACCCCGATAAGAGATAGCTAGTTGGCTACCTAGCTGTTAAAACGTTTTGGGCTGGTAACGTCTGCATGTTGGTTGCCACGCTGTTTACCCGACCACTTTGTTTACACTCGTTGCCTTGCCATTACAGTGATTTTTAGCTGAGAACACAAAAAGGAACTTCCGGTTTTCAAAATAAAAGCCTTCTGTCTTCTACACATGTTGACACAAAAAGCCACACAAACACATATTAAAAAAACGCGTTCACACACAAAATTGTATTTTTAAAATTGGTAACAATATACATCACATATTTTAGTATTATTCCATATCCCATTATGTTACACAAAAAATATTCTGTATAATAATAGCCTGGGATTACAGCCTGTACTGAAGGTATCCTTCAGTATTATGAAAACGTGTTCTATGGTGAGCACACAACTCCACTTACTTGCTCACCTTCCTACTGAAACATTGTACCAATCTAGAGCACTTGAATATACGTTCTTTGGCATTAACATTCATTTTATTAAATCAAATAAAACATTAAGAAAATACAGAAATTCAACATGGACAATTATTTGCTCTAATTGTAAACGAAAGATGAGAGGTTAACCTACAACCTCTCATAGCATGCCTATGTAGCACATCAATATTTTATCTCCAACTATGCACACAATTTCAGAGAAAAACAGACACATGATTTTTGGTTTAATCCAGCGCCATCATAGCCTTGAATAGGCAAAATAGTCAACAACAGATTTCAAGCAGACGCAAGGACAGTATCTGTATGAGTCTCTCAAACTCAAACTCACACTAAACAAAACAAAACAATAAATCCAATCCAAAACAAATTCCACTGGAGAGCAGAGGGTATCTTCAGAAGTAGCAGCCAAAGGTGACAGCCACTCCTCATCCATGTTGTTCTCCATTCCCTCTTTTACGATGCCCTGTTTATTATCCTTTTATGTCCTCTCCTCTCCTCATTTCTCATCAAAACTCCTCTGTGGGTCGTATCCAGTTGGCAGGAACCCACTGTGGCTCGTCCTGAGCCCTCCTCACAGCCCTCAGTAGCTGAACACAGGAGTCTTGCAGCCTGTCATTCACCATCACATAGTCAAAGAACTGGCAGTAGTGAGACTCCATCTTTCTGGCTGCCTCCTCAATCTCCTAGAAGTCTTCCTCCTGTTGGGAACAGAATAACATGACAGTTGGTCACTATCTTAACTATGGCATGATGGTCAGTATTTCAACCATTTGATCACCATAGGGATGGCATATTATTACCAGGTATCTTTGGAAAAAGAGGTTCAAACCGTGAGAGTCTTCCTGGTCAATGAAAAAAACGGAGAAATGATAATAAAACCATAAGAGTGCTTACTTTGAAAGGGATGTTGACGTAGTAATTTGTGGTGATCTGAGCGTCCTTTCTGGTCTCCTTCATGCGTTCTGCGGTGGGCGGCTTCACATAGATGATGTAGGATTTGAGCTCATGTGTCCTCACTGACTGGATGGCCTAAAACGGGACAGTCATCATACATGGGTCAATTGAGAACTAATTCTCATTTTCAATGAAGACCTGGCCAAGATGCAACTGAGGTCAACACAGAGCTAACTCCACAATAGGGCCAAGTCAGTGATGAAGCCCCACTGGGGAAGGACCCCAGCAGGACTCACATGAGGCTCAACTTTGATGACACAGATCTTTCCACTGTTCAAAACATCCTTCACAGCATCAAGACTAGTGCCGTAGAAATGACCTTTGTACTCCCCGTTTCCAGAAACCTGGTTTAAAACAAATGCAACACAAAACCCTGGCTTGTAATCAGGTGGTCCACATCAATGTTATTAACTTACTTAATCCTCTTCGTCCCCGTTAGGACATAAGGCCACGAGTCACATTCATGTTGTGACAGTTGATTTAAAAACATGTGTTTGTGAGAGGAAAGTGATAAGCTGTTAGTCAGTGAGTACCTACTTGTTGTTGTAAACCATGTTCTCAAACAGTTCTCTGTTGATGAAGTGATACTCTTTACCAGACTCCTCATGGCTCTTAGCGGCTCATGTCGTGTCTGGAGGAAGAAGGACAAATATTTCAGATGACATCATAGGAAGACAAGATGTCACATAAGACATCATAGGACGTCAAATAAGACATCGATTGTATCCATGTCAACAATGGAAGAAAGTCAAATAGACTGGCAGGTTCACAGAGGTTTGGTGGTTTACTTACGAGGCACTGCCCCTTGAAAGGTCACTGGGTTGATTTCGATTAACCGTCTGCGAAGTTCGTTCACTCCAACGCCAGAGGGACCTGAGAGAGAAGAACACACTTGTGAGGTCTCTGTCATGTCATCACACATGTTCTGCGTCAATACAAGTAGAGACACACTGCCCATGTACAAAAACAGTGACACAACATGAGTCATACTGTCTCTGCATTATTGGCCACAGAACCATTTACACGTTAGTACGTACTCATGACAGTCAATACATATTTGAATCTTGTGCCAATCTATTTGTGTAGCTGGTTAGTGCCAGACTGGTGTCTTACCCACCAGGGCGACCAGGCGGTGCTTGTCCTGCTGGTTGCACTGGTATCATACCACCTCTTCGTATGGGTTGTTGAGGGCACTGTAGCAGCTGCCAGAGCAGCGAGTGTGGCAGGAATGCTGACTGGAGCCTGTGCTTAGGGACTGGCGCTGACACAGACGCAGGCTACGTCTGAACCCAGTTAGATAGATCCCCTCGATGTTAGTGCTGAACTCATCCTCCTCTAGGAGTGGGAGAACAGGGAGGGGGAGAGCATGATAATGGGATGAATGTGTATCTCACTAGACATGGTGTTGGAGTTGATTCTAATTGAGCTCAAAAGAGAGCTCAGTAGAGCAAGTTATGTTCGCCTTCTCTTACAGTGAGGGAAAAAAGTATTTGATCCCCTGCTGATTTTGTACGTTTGCCCACTGACAAAGAAATGATCAGTCTATAATTTTAATGGTAGGTTTATTTGAACAGTGAGAGACAGAATAACAACAAAAAAATCCAGAAAAACGCATGTCAAAAATGTTGTTAAATTATTTGCATTTTTAATGAGGGAAATAAGTATTTGACCCCTCTGCAAAACATGACTTAGTACTTGGTGGCAAAACCCTTGTTGGCAATCACAGAGGTCAGATGTTTCTTGTAGTTGGCCACCAGGTTTGCACACATCTCAGGAGGGATTTTGTCCCACTCCTCTTTGCAGATCTTCTCCAAGTCATTAAGGTTTCGAGGCTGACGTTTGTCAACTCGAACCTTCAGCTCCCTCCACAGATTTTCTATGGGATTAAGGTCTGGAGACTGGCTAGGCCACTCCAGGACCTTAATGTGCTTCTTCTTGAGCCACTCCTTTGTCGCCTTGGCCGTGCGTTTTGGGTCATTGTCATGCTGGAATACCCATCCACGACCCATTTTCAATGCCCTGGCTGAGGGAAGGAGGTTCTCACCCAAGATTTGACGGTACATGGCCCTGTCCATCGTCCCTTTGATGCGGTGAAGTTGTCCTGTCCCCTTAGCAGAAAAACACCCCCAAAGCATAATGTTTCCACCTCCATGTTTGACGGTGGGGATGGTGTTCTTGGGGTCATAGGCAGCATTCCTCCTCCTCCAAACACGGCGAGTTGAGTTGATGCCAAAAGAGCTCCATTTTGGTCTCATCTGACCACAACATTTTCACCCAGTTGTCCTCTGAATCATTCAGATGTTCATTGGCAAACTTCAGACGGGCATGTATATGTGCTTTCTTGAGCAGGGGACCTTGCGGGCGCTGCAGGATTTCAGTCCTTCACGGCGTAGTGTGTTACCAATTGTTTTCTTGGTGACTATGGTCCCAGCTGCCTTGAGATCATTGATAAGATCCTCCCGTGTAGTTCTGGGCTGATTCCTCACCGTTCTCATGATCATTGCAACTCCACGAGGTGAGATCTTGCATGGAGCCCCAGGCTGAGAGAGATTGACAGTTCTTTTGTGTTTCTTCCATTTGCGAATAATCACACCAAATGTTGTCACCTTCTCACCAAGCTGCTTGGCAATGGTCTTGTAGCCCATTCCAGCCTTGTGTAGGTCTGCAATCTTGACATCCTTGGAGAGCTCTTTGGTCTTGGCCATGGTGGAGAGTTTGGAATCTGATTGATTGATTGCTTCTGTGGACAGATGTCTTTTATACAGGTAACAAGCTGAGATTAGGAGCACTCCCTTTAAGAGTGTGCTCCTAATCTCAGCTCGTTACCTGTATAAAAGACACCTGGGAGCTATAAATCTTTCTGATTGAGAGGGGGTCAAATACTTATTTACCTCATTAAAATGCAAATCAATTTATAACCTTTTTGACATGTGTTTTTCTGGATTTTTTTGTTGTTATTCTGTCTCTCACTGTTCAAATAAACCTACCATTAAAATTATAGACTGATCATTTCTTTGTCAGTGGGCAAACGTACAAAATAAGCAGGGGATCAAATACTTTTTTCCCTCACTGTAGCTCCTCTCACATTCCAAATTGGAATTCAGAAATGATTAAGATAAAGTAAAAAGTGTTATAGTTGAGTAATACTGTATTTTGTATAGCACAGGCTACATGATGAATTAATTTCAACAAAGACTTACCTACCAGATTCAAAATCTTCCTCATCTGTTAGAAAATAGAAAAAGACACTCAAAATAATCCACCGAAGTCATCTTGAAGTAAACAAATGAGTGAAACAATATGATTTATTGTAGAGGAAATTAGGGAAATCTTACCAGCTTCAACACACTTTTCATCAACGGCCATCAGGTCTTCCTCTGAAAGAGCCAAGTGTGACAGGTCAGCGAAAAGTCGAAAATGAAATACACTATATATACAACAGTACGTGGACACCCCTTCAAATGAGTGGATTCGGCTATTTCAGCCACACCCGTTGCTGACAGGTGTATAAAATGGAGCACACAGCCATGCAATCTCCATAGACAAACATTAGCAGTAGAATGGCCTTACTGAAGAGCTCCGTTACTTTCAACGTGGCACCGTCATAGGATGTCACCTTTCCAACAAGTCAGTTCATCAAATTTCTGCCCTGCTAGAGCTGCCCCAGTCAACTGTAAGTGCTGTTATTGTGAAGTGGAAACGTCTAGGAGCAACAACGGCTCAGTCGCGAAGTGGTAGACCACACAAGCTCACAGAACGGGACCCCATAGTGCTGAAGCGCGTCGCTCGTAAAAATCGCCTGTCATCTGTTGCAACACTCACTACCAAGTTCCAAACTGTCTCTGGAAGAAATGTCAGCACAAGAATTGTTCGTCGGGAGCTTCATGAAATTAGTTTCCAAGGCTGAGCAGCCGCACACAAGCCTAAGGTCACCATGTGCAATGCAAAGCATCGGCTGTAAAGCTCCCTGCTATTGAACTCCGGAGCAGTGGAAACACGTTCTCTGACGGACAAATCTGGGTTTGGCAAATGCTAGGAGAACGCTACCTGCTCCAATGCATAGTGTCAACTGTAAAGTTTGGTGGAGAAGGAATATTGGTCTGGGGCTGTTTTTCATTATTCGGTCTAGGCCCCTTAGTTCCAGTGAAGGGAAATCTTAACGCTAGTATACAATGACATTCTAGATGGTTCTGTGCTTCCAACTTTGTGACAACAGTTTGGAGAATGCCCTTTCCTGTTTCACCATGACAATACCCCCTTGCAGAAAGCCAGGTCCATACAGAAATTGTTGTTCAAGATCGGTGTGGAAGAACTTGACTGGCCTGCACAAAGACCTTACCTCAACCCCATTGAACACCTTTGGGATGAATTGGAACGCCGACTGCGAGCCAGACCTAATCGCCCAACATCAGTGTCCGACCTCACTAATGCTCTTGTGGCTGAATGGAAGCAAGTCCCCGCAGCAATGTTCCAACATCTAGTGGAAAGCCTTCCCAGAAGAGTGGAGGATGTTATAGCGGCAAAGGGGAGACCAACTCCATATAATGCCCATGATTTTGGAATGAGATGTTCGACAAGCAGGTGTCCACATACTTTTGGTCATGTAGTGTAACAATAACTGCCTCACATTGAGAACTGGCACCATAAAAAAGGATCATAGTTCTTATCTTCATTCACAGTGCTCAATTCAGGTAAGCAAGAGGAATAAGATCATTGGCATGTATTACTGTTATGGATATACAGTAACAATTGTTACCAGCTGCTTATAATTTGGTCTAAAAGAGCTCAAAAGCCAGATGTAAAGATGAGCAGGGAACTCTACTCATAGGGTTTGATGTAGGTGTGCGGCTGGTGGGGCTGAGACCACCAGAACTCTTTCTGTTTCCTCCTGAGCAGGTTGGTGGAGGGGGTAAGTCCAACGCAGGCCGAGGTGCTGGGTAGTTTCTTGGCCTGCTGAAGTCCATACCTGCCTCGGCGCAGGGGATGGCCGGGCCCTGCTGGAGACTGTAGTCTGCCATGGCACGCACATACAGCTGGGACACCAGGAGACACAATACAAGAGACAACAAGACACAAGGACAATGCAATGAAAAGATCTTTACTACAACAGTGAAGACAGGAACTGAGCCATAGGTTTTCTTGGTAATAGTAACCTCCTATTGTCAAGAGAAAGACTTTGGTTTTGGTGCCATTATGGTTCAATCAGCTTACATGACTTGTCTGATACTGTTACCAGGGAAGGGTAGGTCAGCAAACATGCCATTACTCACTATCATCTGGTTGTTGACTGGTCTATCTGTGATGGGAACCACGTTGAACATGAGGGTGCCTTGAGACCGGGCCTGTGGGTCCAAAGACAGATAAACACCCATGTACATCACTGGTGGATGAAGACATACTACAGACACCATCTGTGTTGACTGTGTGAAATGGGTGCATGTTTGGGCAGCCAAGCAGTGACCTGCTCAGGCTCCAGGCCATATACAGAGTAGCCATTCACCTCTGTGATCCTGTCCCCTGCATGCAGCAGACCTAGAGAGAGAGAGGGGGGAGGAGGGGGGGGCACAAATGAGAAAGAAGAAACAGATTAAAGGCAGAGCGAGAGAGAGAGAGAGAGTGAGTGTGAGAGAGAGAGAGAGAGAGAGAGAGAGAGAGAGAGGTGGTCTCACCGCTGCGGTCCGCCAGTCCACCATGGATCACCCGTGCCACAAAGATCTCCCCTGTTATCCCATTTCGCTTTATCGTGGCTCCCTAAGAGAGGTACAGAGAGGGGACATGAGTCCAGGGTTAAAACATTTCCTTGTAGCTCTCACACATACAGTGAGCTCCAAAAGTGTTGGAACTTTGACAAATGTTTAGTTGCTTTGGCTCTGTACTCCAGCACTTTGGATTTTAAATGATGCAATGATTATGAGGTTAAAGTGCAGACTGTCAGCTTTCATTTGCAGATGCACAAATATCATATTTGTGCATCTAACTTTCTCACTCATCATTATTCACGATTCATTCAGGATTATCGTTAATCATGGTAGCATCCACATTAATGTAGAGGTGTTTAAAAACATTATATTCTTATTTACAATGATAGTGACTCCAAATGACACAATACATTATTTACCATTCTTCTATTGGGCACAAAATAATATGAAACACAAACAAAACAAACAGGAAATGCATCCAACAAATGTGTAGACTCACAAGCTTGATGTAGTCATTGCGTGCTATGAATATGGGACCAAATACTTAACTTTTTACTACTTTAATACACAAAAGTGAATGTGCAAAAACTGCTGTAATTTCTAAACGATTCACCCGATATGGATGAAAATACTCTCAAATTAAAGGTGCACTCTTGTATTGTATCATTTCAAATCCAAAGTGCTGGAGTACAAAACAACAAAAAGTGTGTCACTGTCCAAAAACTTTTGGAGCTCACTGCAAACAGAGAATTATCACTGGGGTGGAACAGCAACAATGACACATTTGGCCTTTTACAGGTTATGGAGGGTGTCATGTGATATGAGATGAAAACATCATGAGTCAAAAAGGAATAATGGACATGCTTTATTTACAATTACAAAATGAAATCATATGAAAATAACAGATGACATTCGGGAAACACAGAGTTGCATGAAACACAGACGGACGGCTTGAGGATGGAAACGCAACAATGAGCATAGCCAACACATAACAATTGCGGGATGAATGGTGGGTGACACGCTGGTGATGAAGATAACAGAAGAAAGGATAAATGCCTTTTGAAGCCGAGATCTCTGAGGGAATCTTGAGGAGAGGACCATTCCCTGAAGCAGAGGAATAGAAGATCTCCTGAAGATACCAGAGCACCACTGTCCTCCTGGCTGGTTCACTTCCTCTTCTTCCTCTTCTTCTTCTTCCCCTGGCTGGAGCTGGAGCAGCAGCCAGTCTTGTTGTGGTTGGGGGTGGGCGGGGCAGGTGGTGCAGGTGTTGAGAGGCTGTTGTAGACGTGGGGTTGCTGGGGCTGGGGTTCCACATGCTTCTTTTGAGATGTGGGGGAAGCACCAACATGCTTTTTGGGAGACATAGGCGGAACCCTGGTCTTCAACCTGGCCTTGGGTGACCCATTACAGGCTGGGGACCGAGGCTGAGAGATCTTCCCCTGGGATGTGAATATGCCATCCATAGAGCCAGTGAAGGAGCTGGAGGAGGTGGAAAAGGAGGAGGAAGAGGAGGACAGGGAGCATACTCTGGACTGGTGTGAAAGGGATGTCTGAGTCTTCAAGCTGCTGGCTGTTTGTTCTTGTTCGCTGGCTGATATGTTGACTGTCAGGCTACTGCTGCTGGTTCCTCTGTGTGGTTCCGGTGTATCTGTTACCGCCCTGCTGGCAGCGATGAGTGTCTGCAGTCTGCTCACCACCTGGGCCAGCAGCGTCAGGGCCTGGGCATTCTCCTGGACACTCTCAGACATGCGCTCTGTGGCGGCGGCCATCTTCTGCCCCAGCAGCCGGACGTCATTGGTGCTGCGCTCCATAGAGCTGGCAGCCTGCTGCACCGTGGACCTCAACTCATCCAGGCTCAACTGCTTAGTCAGCTCCACAGGGGGGTTGAGAGGTGTCTCATCTACCCGCCGACGCTGCATGGGGCTGGGGGGAGCCGTGCGCACCCGGGGACTGACGCTGTAGCTCCGGAACCGCGGAGGAGTTCCAGGGGGATGGTGGTTACCCATGGACAGGTGGTATGCAGCCATGCAGGGAGGGGTGAGAGTCCAGGACTGGAGGGGTGGAGTGTGGTGTGGGAGAGGGGACAGGGTGTTGGCTGACCCTCTGTCTTCGTCGCTGTCTAGCTCCTCAATCACATTATCTCCAGAAGCAGGGAGGAGAGAGAGGTTGGAAAAAGGTCATCTATTAGCCTGAATTAGAGTAGAAGTTCCATTGTGTTGTATTATAATGTACTGAACTGATATGTATTGCAGTGTACAGCAATAGATACAGTATTGCATCATATTGTTTTCAGGGTCTTTTCAACTGTAGTTCTTACCAATGAGGACAGAGCTACAGACCGAGGGGGCAGAGCGATTAAGACCTTCTTCTTTCCAGAGTGCATCAGTCTGGTACATTCTGCATTTACTCATTGGCTTAAAATGTGGCGGAGCGCGGTGCTTGCCCAGGGGTGGTGGACCCGCAGAAGATAGCAATTCAGCTGGTGGGTAGCTGACTCTCCTTGTGCTGGGCATGACTGGTCGTTCTCCGGGCACTACGTCCCCCAGAGCCCCCACATCATGCCAGGGGCCCTCCACCGCCCTGGCCCCACCATGGATCAGCCTTTGGCAGGTCATCTTCCTCAGGGTATCCCAGCGACTGCAGATCCCCCCTCCTGAGCTCCTCTTTCAGGGGGAGAGACAGGGCTAGACAAGATTACCTCTGTCTGAGACCACAGATACCTCTATAGCCCTGAAATAGAGATCTGGGTACACAGGGTTCTGCTAAAACTGTCTGCACCAGGATTGGATTTAGATTTGTTCCAAATGGGTTCCAAAAGAGGTCGCAATTTCAGATGTGGATGGGTAGAAGCTTCGAGTATATACAGCTTAATAACTGTAGGAAAACATTTTGTGTTCAAATTGAGTGACTGGAAATTGTATATTTTGGTATCCAAAACTGACCCATCGTGACTAATCATAAGCCATCCTGGAATTTTGAAGTATTAAAACCATCTCTACTACTATTACTCTGATTGAAATCATCTGTCACACAATTTAACAATGAAACGAATTACATGTTATGAAAGCATCATCTGCCCTTTCTTACAGCTTCTGTCAGGTCCTCAGGAGTTGATGCTTTGCATTCGGTGTGCATAAAATACAAAATTTCTGTAACCTTGCATTAAAAACGTTCAGTTGTCTCCGATCCACGACTCACCAGCTGCTGCTTGTTCTTCACCAGACAGACTAACCTCATGGCCTCCTCATCGTCAGCGAGGTTGTCGGGGATAGGAGGCAGCACAGGGTCATAGTCCTTCTGGGCCACCGTATCATGGGCTGATGTCAGAGCCTAGGACAGAGCACAACTATTAAGTACATTCATTCATTCATTCAGGCGGACTCAACACACATAAATAACTCACACAACCCAGAAGACCTTAGTCACTGCAACAACAGATACAAAGGTTAGGATCATAGGAGCCCTTGTTGCCTCAGGATCTCTCACCTGGAAGTGTGGTCCCCTGAGGAGACTGTAAAGCTCCCTGGCCTCAGCAGAAGTGTTCCGAGCTGTTCTCATGTCAGCCAGAATCTAGAAGAGAAGCAGAAAGACGGGTTGGAACAGAGACAGCAGCAGAGTGGACACAGGACAGGACTGACACCACTGACACTTCTGACAAGCCAATGAGGGAAGAAGGCAAAGCAGTAGAGGGAAAGGTCCTACCTGTTGGATGAGCTGTGTTGTGTATGGTAGGAAGGGAGCAGGAGGCTCTCTCTGATGCTGACGCAGACGCTCATACACCTGGGTGGTGCAAAGACAGAGAAAAGGTTAAACCTACACCCAGAACAAGACAAGAGAATGGACAAACACAAGTCAAAGACACCCTCCACTCACTGGGTGGAGCAGAGACTGAGAGAAAGTAGAGATAAAGTGAAATACAGCTTTTCTAAACCCCAGATGAGAGTATATCACAAACTAGACTCCCAGACTAACTTTGAGCAGAGACTTAAGCCACGGGGTGTTGAGGAGGCTGTTTAGGAGCTCTGCCCCGCTGATTTCCTTATTGATGGAATGTTTCGCCTCCTCTACCACGTCAGACAGGATCTGCCTTAGGCCTGGAGGACAACACCAACAAAGTCGTAATCGTAAAGATAAACAGCCATAGGATTATCACAACATACAGGAGAGAAGTACATTGCCATCAGCTAGAGGTTGAGAGAGAGGCTGTTTCCTATTACTGACCATGGTCACTCGGTCTAGGGGACGACATAACCATCTCGGCTTCCACAGCCTGCCTCATGGTGATCACCCAGCACCGACTGCTGGAAATTCACCCCAACCCAGACCTTGGAAAGAGAGAAATGAACAAAGAAAAATGTACTAAAGAAAAAGAATCTTGCTTAGTAGTTCATCTAAAAGCTGAATGATAACATCTAATCTTCTTACACATTTTAGATAACAATAACATAACATTAATCCAGATTAATAAGATTCTGACCTCCATATATAGTAAGTACAGAGTCATCAGTTCTGCTATGATTGATTTCAACTTGGTGTTATTAACTTCCCAGGTAAAAACAGCCTCCACTGTCACATGTTAAAAGCCCTAAGGGTAATTTAACTCTGAGTGTGAAATAAGCTCAGGGTTCAAAGGTCAATGGCACACTTAAGCACAGTCTCTTCTAATTCCGTATTCTACGCGCTACCATGTCCCTGTGTCGGTCAACGTCACCTATTCAACAGAAAGAAAAAAATAGTACTGGTGATGTAGTGTTACATCTTAAACCGAAGTATGGGGATTTTTCATCATGTTACTTAGATTGACGGATGGGTGTGTCAATTGACTCTAATACGTGGTAATACTTGGATTAAAAACAGTGGATCCCCTTGGTGGGAAAACAATAAAAATCCTGAAAACTGTCAGAGTGAGAGTCTACTGTATCTGGGCTCGGTGCCAACTATAACAGATTTAACACACATTCCTGTGTGCTCACTACTTACCTCTGTGGTCTCTTTTCTTCCAGTCCCTTTGACCCGCTTCCTCAACCCTTAATATTTAGCTCCAGAAGAGGATTTGTCATCTGTATAATACAGTTCACCAATTTTTGCCGCAGAGTGAGAATCCCCATGGGATCCGCTGGTAACAGGTCTGTGCTTTTACAACGTAGCGAGACGGAAAGAAAGGAGAGAAGAGTGTAATCCTCTCTCTATCCTAGTTAATCCTGGGCAAGTGAGCCCTTGTCTCTCTCTCTCTCTCTCCGGAATTGACAGAAGCGTGTCCAACCTGCTGCTGGCCTGTCCAAGGCTATCCTATAGCTCTGCTCCCAAAGCTTCAACTCTTTCCGCTATTAAAGACCGCCAGACCGTTGCCCGATAAAAGTTGTCTCCTAAATGGCACCCTTTTCCCTATACAGTGCATTACTTTTGACCAGAACCCTATGGGCCCTGGAGCGCTCTGGTCAAAAGTTGTGCCCTATATAGGAAATAGGATGCATTTGGGACTTAACCATGGCCACATAGCTACTCTATGTAGAATAGAGGGAAAAGAGGGGATGTCCCACACTGTACTGAGCTCCCAACAGCTGGAGGAGATGGAGACAGAACATGATGATGCCATTATATACTGTAGTACCCTACAACTACTTCTGCTTCTCCAACCATACTAATGATCATGGAAGTCTGTCGCACACTCGTCTCCTTGCTGTGGACTTATTTGACTTATTTGATCAGAAACTGGTGGCCGATGGTGATTTATGAAGTCATCTGTCAGGGAAAAAATAGGATTTCATGTTGAGGACAATCCAGTATTGATTTTAGAGATGAACTTTAACCTAAGATTATCTTGCTGGACTGTTAAAAGCTTTGGCTTTAAAATTCTTATTTTTGTATTGTCATTAATTTGCCCTCCCTCTGTGTAGTTTTTTAGGTATAGAAATAGGTCAAAGCTAGAGGATTATCAGCAGCACTAGAGATATTTACGAAACATCTTTGACCTCTAATGTGACTGTTAAAACCAAAGCATTATTATTATTACGTTTATTTGTAAGGGATCATGTACAACATACCATTGCACCAGATTTAGCTAGATAGGTAATTTTCATCTGTAGTCCCTGGACAGAAAACAATCAACATTAATACATACATACAATACAATGCTACAGTATAACACACTATATATATATATATATATATATATATATATATATAGAGAGAGAGAGATAGATATATATATACACAGTACCAGTCAAAAGTTTGGATTGGCTCAGTGTTCTGTCACTCATGGGGACACTACGTCACCGCAAAATCTACGGGAAGAGCTCGAAAATTCAAGGCCCTTGGATGCTGCCATGGAGTTAAATTAGAAGTGCCCATCCAAGAAGGCTCAAGGTCATTGTTATATCTACAGTAGCTTTGATTGGACAGATGTCCACATCATACTTTCAAAATCTTAGCTAGCAAGCTAGCAGCCATCATCATGAATCAAGTCGACAATCTACTGGCAAATCCTTTTTAATCCTTGTCATATGAAGAGAAATGATAGATAAAACGTATTAGTGCTCATCGGCCATTGGACATAAACATTACACAACAAGTTGGAAATCGCTAATTAAACAATGAGCGGTTTGGAAAGAATAAGTGGCTAACTGCAAGCATTGCAAAGCAATCACTAGCCTGCTATTCAGTGAAATGGAAGTGTGGTCCAAGTCTGGGTTTAAGGGTCTCTTTTTAGGATAAACATTCAACATTGGCCATGCTGTCAATCCAGCATGACTTCTGCCACTTTCAAAACAACTGGAAACTCAAAACTGGGAAATCTCAGACTTTAGTGAGTTCAAGACAACTGGGAACTCTGAAAAAAATGTTGCTCTGACTGGGAAAATACGTTTTGAATGGTCATCCAACTCCGAATTCCAAGTCGGGAAATCGGGCCTCATTCTAGAGCTCCGACCTGAAGATCACATGATTCAACATTGTTTTTTCAGAGTTCCCAGTTGTCTTGAAAGCACCAGAAATCCAGAGAATGCCAGACTTTGATGACAAAGTTTGATGACAAAATTTGCCCACGAAGGACCACCGCGTCACCTTCCACCTTGTCACACAACATATCTGTTGGATTGTGTTGTGTGACAAAACCGCACATTTTAGAGTGGCATTTTATTGTCTCCAGTACAAGGTGCACCTGTGTAATGATCATGCTGTTTAATCAGCTTCTTGACATGCCACACCTGTCAGGTGGATGGGTTATCTTGGCAAAGGAGAAATGCTCACTAACAGGCATGTAAACAAATTTGTGCACAACAGTTGAGAGAAATATGCTTTTAGTGCGTATGGAACATTTCTGGGATCTTTTATTTCAGCTCATGAAACATGGGACCAACACTTTACATGTTGTGTTTCTGTTTTTGTTCAGTGTATATAAAAATGGGTTCTTGCTAGAATATCAAGACAGCTGGAACGTTTGATAGGAATTTTAGGGCCTTTCAGATTCCACAAGAGAATACCTATTTATGCCATTGTTTTTGTAAAATGTAATGATCTTTAGTGTTGATAAGCCCATGGATAGGCCTGCTATGGTGGTCACGAATCATGACCGCAGTCAAATTCCACGTGACCATTTAGTCACCATAACTAGGCTTCTCCAAGCTCTGATGCTGCTGATGGCCATTATTATATTAAGCACATTGCTTCACTTCACAAGAGGAGAATAGCATTCCTGGCCGGCATGAAAATGAACCACGGGGAAAAGCGTCCTCCATTCGCTATTTAAGTGCATAGATGACATGTATTTTTTCCTCATGCCCATGTTCCGAGACTTGTTCATGATATTGGTCCATTCTAAATCAAAATTCATTTCACACATATATTATTTAGTACATGTAAAGACATCATTAAATCAAGAATAGTCTGATGGGTGACTATTAGCCTATCAATGTGAATGATTCCCAGTGTGTGCAGCGAGGCAAGAAACAGCGCACGACTTTTTTTTGCGACTTTTTCAAATCCTAGTCACACACCTCAAGTAGCCTAGCCCATAGGCCTATATGTTTTGATACGTTTTTTATCACAACTAAAGTGGCCAAATAACTTCTTAAAATTAAGCACATGAATCCGCTTTGCCACCGGTGTAGAGCCTAACTGGCATACATAGACCGCGCGACTTTCAAATTTGGGGAAGATGATTCTCACCATAAAAATGCACCTTCATAATAAAAGCATTACATGCATAATCGCATTTGCTAATTGGTTGCATTTGGAACATTTGCGCTTATAGCCTACTGCCGTGTGCGCATTGCTGCTCTTATAATGTGAAGAAATAGCCTAATCGTTTATCAACATTTTAAGCTAAACATTCTGATCTATTGCATCAGCCTCATTGCTTTTTTTTTATGCGAGTGGTTTTTATGCGTGTAATCCCCACTAATGTGGGATCTATTGCATCCCACAACTGTCCCAGAGTATGTTTGCAATATTAATTTCTTGCACAGAAGGACAAATTTACCAATAGAATATACAGTTGAAGTCGGTAGTTTACATACACTTAGGTTGGAGTCATTAAAACTCGTTTTTCAACCACTCCACACATTTCTTGTTAACAAACTATAGTTTTGGCAAGTCGGTTAGGACATCTACTTTGTGCATGACACAAGTAATTTTTCCAATTGTTTACAGACAGATTATTTTATTTCCAATTCACTGTATCACATTTCCAGTGGGTCAGAAGTTTACATACACTAAGTTGACTGAGCCTTTAAACAGCTTGGCAATTTTCAGAAAATGATGTCATGGCTTTAGAAGCTTCTGATGGGCTAACTGACATCATTTGAGTCAATTGGAGTTGTACCTGTGGATGTCTTTCAAGGCCTTCAAACTCAGTGACTCTTTGTTTGACATCATGGGAAAATCAAAAGAAATCAGCCAAGACCTCAGAAAAAAAACTGTATACCTCCACAAGTCTAGTTCATCCTTGGGAGCCATTTCCAAACGCCTGAAGGTACCACGTTCATCTGTACAAACAATAGTATGCAAGTATAAACACCATGGGGCCGTCATACCACTCAGGAAGGAGACGCGTTCTGTCTCCTAGAGATGAACGTACTTTGGTGCAAAAAGTGCAAATCATTCCCAGAACTACAGCAAAGGACCTTGTGAAGATGCTGGAGGAAACAGGTACAAAAGTATTTATATCCACAGTAAAACGAGTCCTGTATCGACATAACCTAAAAGGTCGCTCAGAATGGAAGAAGCCACTGCTCCAACACCGCCATAAAAAAGCCAGACTATGGTTTGCAACTGCACATGGGGACAAAGATTGTACTTTTTGGAGAAATGTCCTCTGGTCTGATGAAACAAAATTGCCATAATGACCATCGTTATGTTTGGAGGAAAAAGGGGGATGCTTGCAAGCCGAAGAACACCATCCCAACCGTGAAGCACGGGGGTGGCAACATCATGTTGTGGGGGTGCTTCGCTGCAGGTGGGACTGGTGCACTTCACCAGTCCCTCCGGAGAAAAACATTTATGAAATGTATGCATTCACTACTGTAAGTCGCTCTGGATAAGAGCGTCTGCTAAATGACTAAAATGTAAATGTAAAAATGTATAAATCATATCAAAATCCTTATATTAAGCAAACCAGACAGCACCCCTTTCTAGTTTATTTATTTATTTACTGATAGCCAGCGGATAACTCCAACGCAGATATCATTTACAAATTAAGCACGTCTGTTTAGTCCGCCAGATCCGAGGCAGGAGAGATGCATCTTGAGAATTGCATGAATTGGACCATTTTCCTGTCCTGCTAAGATTTCAAAACGTAACGAGTACTTTCGGTGTCATGGAAATTGTATGGAGTAAAAAGTACATTATTTTCTTTAGGAATGTAGTACAGAATGTAGTAAAAAGTTACAATTTTCAAAAATATAAACAAGGTAAAGATACCCCCCAAAACAACTTCCCTTACTGCAGTGGCCTAAATCAGGGCCACACAGAGTGACTATTGGTAGTCTTAAACAAATCTACTTTGAAACAAAAATATATGGTTATGGGCTTAAAAAAAGAACATACCTGTACAATGTCAGATATAGAGTTGGAAAGTATTCCTGAGTACCCCTCCCCCCACAAGGATGAGTCATGGATTATGTTTTAAGTGGCTGGCACTTATGATGCCAGCCACTCTTTCTTCATTTACTCCAATTCGCTGTTACCACTTTCATGAGATGAGAATAAACTGATGGAGTGACTTTAATCTTAGCATGTCAGAGCAGTAGTGAGGCTTCTCTCCTGTGTGTATCTGTTGGTGTGTTTTTAAGCTGCTCTGTTGAGATAAACTCTTCCCACTGTCAGAGCAGTAGTGAGGCTTCTCTCCTGTGTGTATAGTTGATGTGCTTTTAAGTGGCTCGAGAGAAATTCTTTCCATTGTCAGAGCATTGGTAAGGCTTCTCTTCGGTGTGTGTTCTCTGATGAACTTTTAGCTCAGCTGATGTTGTGAAGCATTTTCCACAGTCAGAGCAGAAGTAAGGCTTCAATCCTGTGTGTATATACTGGTGTGTTTTAAGGCTGCTCTGTTGAGAGAAACTCTTCCCACAGTCAGAGTAAGAGTATGGCTTTTCGCCTGTCTACACTTTCTGATGAACTGTCAGAGCTTTTGATGTTTTGAAGCTCTTCCCACAGTCAGTGCAGGAGTACGTCCTCTTTCCTGTGTGTATACGCTGGTATGTTTTAAAGTTGAAAAGTTTAGAGAAATAGTCAGAGCAGGGGTATGCTTTCTCTTCAGTGTGCACCCTCTGATGAACTGTCAGAGATTGTGATGGTGTGAAGCTCTTCCCACAGTCAGTGCAGGAATACATATTCTCTTCTGTGTGTATTTTTAGGTGTATTTTATTTATACAGCTTTGATAGAAATGGGGGCAGTGGTGAGACCTCTTTGCTCTGTGATTTTCCTGCTGTTGCTCTCTGGATGTTGAGTTTCAACACTGTCTCCTGTGTGAAAAACAGATGACAAAGTAAGTTTGTGTGATATACATATACACATATACTTCATATTAGTAGGTTGTACAATACAACAGTGGAATAAAACTATTATAAAAAGTGAGTAAGGAAAAATAAGCATAAACAACTATGAGCCCATACCATACCAGGATTGTGGCCAATTCCATTTAAATTCCAGATGTTCCTAGTTGAAAAGTATTAGAGCAACTTTTCATGCACAGTGAGAAGTTGCAATGAACAACAAGCTTTGCTGTGCAGTCTGGAGTTTATCAACGATATGCAATGTCAGAACTGCAGATTTCAACCTAGCAATAGACTGGGTCATAACTTATGGAGGTCTAACTTGTGAAGATAACGTATAGATAGAACCTGCTCTTACCATGATAAACAGATTTCCCAATCTCCCCCTCCTCTTCTTCATCTTGAATGTTGACATTCAGCTCCAGTGTTTGACAGTGTTCTTCCAGCTTCACTGATGCCATCTCTGGATCCTACGGTGCAAACTGCACTCCACTGTCACAATCAGGACAAAGTGACTTTAGGTT
This sequence comes from Salmo trutta, assembly GCF_901001165.1. Classification (NCBI taxonomy): domain Eukaryota; kingdom Metazoa; phylum Chordata; class Actinopteri; order Salmoniformes; family Salmonidae; genus Salmo; species Salmo trutta. The sequence goes on from NC_042962.1 coordinate 45,674,558, forward strand.
TGGACTCTGTGTGGAAGGATCCCAGTCATTAATAGAATCTGAGATCAACCTCCTGGTCCACTTCTGTGCATGTTACACCCCCTCCCTTTGTACTGTACGTATGAACACATTTTGAACAATGGCTGCCTTAAATGCTGTGGTGCTTACTAACACACTAGGAAAGGCTGTGGTAGACATGAGCCACCACAGGTGAGTTCACAGCTCTTTCACTCTGAGCATGCATATCAATGAGTCAACCTCAAATTGACCGTCAATACCAGTTCTACAAGACTATTAGCATAATCAACTGGGCATTTCAACAGGGTCTGTTGAAATGAATACTGTAGTGGTGTGAGAAAGGTTACACAAGCTTCCTCTCTGGTTCCATTCCCTAATAGTTAGTAGATCATTCCCGAATTACGGTGGTAATGCTGTCTGTCCCTGAACTTTGACACCATATAAAACCCTTTAAAAATAAGAAATAATATACATACAGTACCAGTCAAAAGTTAGGACACACCAACTCATTCCAGGGTTTTTCTTTATTTTTTACTATTTTCTACATTGTAGAATAATAGTGAAGACATCAAAACTATGAAATAACACATTTGTAATCATGTAGTTTGCAACAAATTGTTAAACAAATCAAAATATCTTTTAAATTTGAGATTCTTCAAAGTAGCCACGCTTTGCACATTCATGGCATTCTCTCAACCAGCTTCATTTGGTAGTCACCTGGAATGCATTTCAATTAACAGGTGTGCCTTGTTAAAAGTTAATTTGTGGAATTTCTTTCCTTCTTAATGTGTTTGAGCCAATCAGTTGTGTTGTGACAAGGTAGGGTTGGTATACACAAGATAGCCCTATTTGGTACAATACCAAGTCCTTATCATGGGAAGAACTGCTCAAATAAGCAAAGAGAAACAACAGTACATTACTACTTAAAGACATGAAGGTACGTCAATGCAGAAAATGTCAATAACTTTCAAAGTTTCTACAAGCACAGTCGCAAAAACCATCAAGCGCTATGATGAAACCGGCTCTCATGAGGACCGCCACAGGGAAGGAAGACCCAGAGTTACCTCTGCTACAGAGGATTAGAGTTCATTAGAGTTACCAGCCTCAGAAATTGCAGTCCAAATAAATGCTTCAGAGTTCAAGTAACAGACACATCTCAACATCAGCTGTTCAGAGGAGACTGTGTCAATCAGGCCTTCATGGTCGAATTGCTGCAAAGAAACCACCACTAAAGGACACCAATGAGAGGAAGAGACTTGCTTGGGCCAAGAAACACAAGCAATGGACATTAGACCGGTGGAAATCTGTCTTTTGTGTTTTGTGAGACGCAGAGCAGGTGAACGGATGATCTCCGCATGTGTGGTTCCCACCATGAAGCATGGAGGAGGTGGTGTGATGGTGTGTGGGTGCTATGCTCGTGACACTGTCAGCAATTTATTTAGAATTCAAGGCACACTTAACCAGCATGGCTACCACAGCATTCTGCAGCGATACGCTATCGGCTATCCCATCTGGTTTGCGCTTAGTGGGACTATCATTTGTTTTTCAACAGGACAATGACCCAACACAGCTCCAGGCTGTGTAAGGGGTATTTGACCAAGGAGAGTGATGGAGTGCTGCATCAGATGACCTGGCCTCCACAATCACCCGACCTCAACCCAATTGAGGTGGTTTGGGATGAGTTTTTTTCATTTATTTTACAAGGTAAGTGGACTGAGAACACATTCTCATTTACAGCAACGGCCTGGGGAATAGTTACAGAGGAGAGGAGGGGAATGAATGGGCCAATTGTAAGCTGGGGATGATTAGGTGACCGTGGTGGTATGAGGGCCAGATTTGGAATTTAGCCAGGACACCGGAGTTAATACTCCTACGATAGGTGCCATGGGATCTTTAGTGCCCAGAGAGTCAGGACACCCGCTTAATGTCCCATCCAAAAGACAGGACCCGACACACGGCAATGTCCCCAATCACTGTCCCCTGGGGCATTGGGATATTTTTTATTTTGACCAGAGGAGAGTGCCTCCTACTGGCCCTCCAACACCAATTCCAGCAGCATCTGGTCTCCCATTTAAGGACTGACCAGGAGCGCAGTGAAAGAAAAACAGCCAACGAGTGCTCAGCATATGTGGGAACTCCTTCAAAGACTGTTGGAAAAGCATTCCAAGTGAAGCTGGTTGAGAGAAAGCCAAGTGTGCAAAGCTGTCATCAAAGCAAAGGGTGGCTACATTGAAGAATCTAAAATATACTGCTCAAAAAAATAAAAGGGAACACTAAAACAACACAATGTAACTCCAAGTCAATCACAGTTCTGTGAAATCAAACTGTCCACTTAGGAAGCAACACTGATTGACAATAAATTTCACATGCTGTTGTGCAAATGGAATAGACAACAGGTGGAAATTATAGGCAATTAGCAAGACACCCCCAATAAAGGAGTGGTTCTGCAGGTGGGGACCACAGACCACTTCTCAGTTCCTATGCTTCCTGGCTGATGTTTTGGTCACTTTTGAATGCTGGCGTTGCTTTCACTCTAGTGGTAGCATGAGACGGAGTCTACAACCCACACAAGTGGCTCAGGTAGTGCAGCTCATCCTGGATGGCACATCAATGCGAGCTGTGGCAAGAAGGTTTGCTGTGTCTGTCAGCGTAGTGTCCAGAGCATGGAGGCGCTACCAGGAGACAGGCCAGTACATCAGGAGATGTGGAGGAGGCCGTAGGAGGGCAACAACCCAGCAGCAGGACCGCTACCTCCGCCTTTGTGCAAGGAGGAGCAGGAGGAGCACTGCCAGAGCCCTGCACAATGACCTCCAGCAGGCCACAAATGTGCATGTGTCTGCTCAAACGGTCAGAAACAGACTCCATGAGGGTGGTATGAGGGCCCGACGTCCACAGGTGGGGGTTGTGCTTACAGCCCAACACCGTGCAAGACGTTTGGCATTTGCCAGAGAACACCAAGATTGGCAAATTCGCCACTGGCGCCCTGTGCTCTTCACAGATGAAAGCAGGTTCACACTGAGCACGTGACAGAGTCTGGAGACGCCGTGGAGAACGTTCTGCTGCCTGCAACATCCTCCAGCATGACCGGTTTGGCGGTGGGTCAGTCATGGTGTGGCATTTCTTTGGGGGGGCCACACAGCCCTCCATGTGCTCGCCAGAGGTAGCCTGACTGCCATTAGGTACCGAGATGAGATCCTCAGACCCCTTGTGAGACCATATGCTGGTGCGGTTGGTCCTGAGTTCCTCCTAATGCAAGACAATGCTAGACCTCATGTGGCTGGAGTGTGTCAGCAGTTCCTGCAAGAGGAAGGCATTGATGCTATGGACTGGCCTGCCCGTTCCCCAGACCTGAATCCAATTGAGCACATCTGGGACATCATGTCTCGCTCCATCCACCAACGCCACGTTGCACCACACTGTCCAGGAGTTGGCGGATGCTTTAGTCCAGGTCTGGGAGGAGATCCCTCAGGGGACCTAATCTGACTGTTAAAACAAAAGTTTCTAACCCATTAAACCAAACTAACAGGGAACATAGGGTTTACTTTTTAAGGCAAACTTAGACAGAGGCAAATTTCATTTAAAGGGAACTGTCAGCTCGCTTTATTGCCATTTCGTTACATTAAGATGTACATTAGACAAAAATGTTGACATCGTTCCCCTAAAAAAGACAAACGTGACAACATACAGATAGCTCTGTCCAATTGAACACACCTTAACCTGGAAGTACAAGCAGTCACATCTTCCTTCATAGATCATAATGTATGTTATTCAAACACTTGAGATATTTCCTGTCATGCAGCACCTCATGTCATGTGTTTCAGATGTAAACAAATATACAGGTAAATAACCAGTCCTTGCCAAAGGAATTATGAGGGAAAATGGAAGTAAATCTTGGAATGACCATACAAATTACAAACAAGCTGAATAAAGACTTAATTTGATTGTAACCTGGTATTTGGTTATGTTTAAAATAGCAATTCTTATGTACTGCATGTCCCATCAAACACTGAATTAAGTTGTAACAAACTATATTCCCCAGATGAATAACTCTGCCCAGATTTGAGATATAAAAAAAATATTTTTAAAGAACATTGTGCCAATTTGCAACAGGGAAAATTGCTTTTGGTAGACTTCAATGTCACTGTATAACCACTGTCTAACCATCACAATGCCACTACAACATGATCAGCCCCCAACTAGTTGAACAGAGAGTTTCTTCAGGGTAGTGATTGCCTTGCAGGTAGTAACAAATACTGCATAATACTGTCATAAGTCTGTCTGCATGAAAGGAGCACACCAAACAAATACATTAACAATATTGCTTCCTGGTAATAGCCTCCATCTGATTTGAGGAACCCCAAACATGAATATTACACGAGCTGTGTTGCAGGAAGAGATTTATAACAAAAAAGAAACAGTCTTCTACTGTGTGTTACCCATCAAAATGTCAACATTTCATGTAGGTGGCTGAGTGTTCATTTGAATTACAGCTCTGGTGTAGAATAACAAAGTGACCTGAAAAAAAAAAAACACCTTGTAGCATTATAAATACCGTGCAAACAGAGTGGTTATAAATACAAATAACGCAGTAGGAATGGAAATGTTTTAAAAGGCTAGCAGATGAGGTGCACATTAGCCGGCTGTCATTTAACTGCCTTACGTGAGAAACAGAGCGTCACCCAACTTCACATCTTCAAAAATCACCTGAATACAGAGCTGTATAGATTTTTTCCCAGAATAATGAACACAACAATAACACCAAAACTGTACCGAGTGTGCATTTTACATTTCAACTACAAAACAACTTGAACTGGTGTTGCTCTGAGTGAGTGCCGGCTAGCGCTCCGTACACAGACTCAGATGTCACGGAGGTCAAATCCTTTTCGTGTTTGAAGTGGAATCAACGTGACGTATTGCGTTGGTCCATTAAATAACATGTGCTTTTGAGGGCTGAGGTCCGATGGAAGCAACAGGTGGCCATGTGGCGAGTACTTGTTGCCACCTCGTACTGTACATACAGGATGGTGTCTCGTTATTAGACAGGCTCCAAGTTCAGGGTGAGTCTCACTTGGATTTTAACGTTTCGGTTTCTCTTCAGAGACTTCCATTTCACTACCAGAGCTGGGCGACAAACGAGGCGGTTATCACCTCTGCCACTGCTATAGGGTGAATAGGAAATAGCCAGTCATATTCACAACAGTCCGCGACCAAGCTAAAACTCCACCGGCTCGGCGGAGATCACAGTAAGCCCCTACTCCAGACGGCTCAAGAAGCAGGTTCCTTCATTCAGGGGCTAAGGAGTCACAAAGCCTATGGACAGATGAACTGGCCAAACTGCCAAAACAGTTTTACAACACCTTGGGTTTACAGAGGTCAACCTGATCAATCAAGTAGGTGTATGAGCCTGATGACATGGTCACCAGAAGGCAGTGGTTAGAGCGGGGAGCTGCGTAGTGTGTGTGTTTACGTATGTGTGTGTAAGCGCATGCGTCAGTGTATGTGTGTATGTAAGGGGGAGGGGATCCTGCTACGGGGGAACAGATGGACAGTCAGCAGCCTGTCTGTCATCGTGACCCTCCTGTGACGACCCTGACACAGCATCACTCCAAACCTCTACAATCCTTGCCCTCTAATTGGCTGACTGCCACTTTACATAGAGCTGCTGCAGTATACAGTACAGAGATTGTCTGTGGTTCTTATGTGGTCTTCTCATGCTGGATCTGATAGTAACACGCCTGACAGACAGAGGGAAATAAAATGAATATATTATACAGATAGTTACAGATCCATTTATTCCCTATGAAGCAGTGTGTTTAAGCGTGCATCGGTCACATTAACATGTTATGAGTATCTAAATAAGTTGAGTTTCAGTGCATGCATTTGGATGGTATCTGCCATAGAATGTATGCTGTGTGTGTGTGTGTGTGTGTGTGTGTGTGTGTGTGTGTATACCTTGAGTGTGGTGAACATGATGCCGTGTTCTCCGTGCTGTACACAGGGGTCCATCAGGTCCTCTATCAGACTCACCTCTGACCCCAGGTTCCTGATCCTGAAGAGAAACACAGCCTTGGTTAACCAGACACACACAACCAGTCAAAAGTCTGAACACCTACTCATTCAAGGGTTTTTCTTTATTTTTACTATTTTCTACATTGTAGAATGATAGAAGACATCAAAACTATGACATAACACATATGGAATCATGTTGTAACCAACAAAGTGTTAAACAAATCAAAACATATTTATGAGATTCTTGAAAGTAGCCAACCTTTGCCTTGATGACAGCTTTGTACACTCTTTGCATTCTCTCAACCAGCTTCACCTAGAATGTTTTTCCAACAGTCTTGAAGGACTTCTCACATAAGCTGAGCACTTGTTGGCTGCTTTTCCTTCACTCTGCCCTCCAATTCATCCAAAACCATCTCAATTGGGTTGAGGTCAGGTGATTGTGGAGGCCAGGCCATCTGATGCAACACTCCATCACTGTCCTTCTTGGTCAAATACCCCACACAGTCTGGAGCTGTGTTTTGGGTCATCGTCCTGTTGAAAAACAAATGATAATCCCACTAAGCCCCAACCAGATGGGATGGCGTATCGCTGCAGAATGCTGTGGTAGTCATGCTGGTTAAGTGTGCCTTTGAATTCTAAATCATTCACAGACAGTGTCACCAGCAAAGCACCCCGACACCACCTCCTCCATGCTTCACGGTGGGAACCACATATGTGGAGATCATCCGTTCACCTACTCTGCGTCTCACAAAGACACGACGGTTGGAACCAAATCTCAAATTTGGACTCAGACCAAAGGACAGATTTCCACCGGTCTAATGTCCATTGCTTGTGTTTCTTGGCAGAAGCAAGTGTCTTCTTATTGGTGTCCTTTAGTAGTGGTTTCTTCTTCAGCAATTCGACCACGAAGGCCTGATTCACACAGTCTCCTCTGAAAAGTTGATATGTGTGTTACTTGAACTCTGAAGAATTTATTTGGGCTGAAATATCTGAGTCTAGTAACTCTAATGAACTTGTCCTCTGCAGCAGAAGTAACTCTGGGTCTTCCATTCCTTTGGCGGTCCTCATGAGAGCCAATTTCATCATAGCGTTTGAAGGTTTTTGCAACTGCACTTGAAGAAACATTCAAAGTGCTTGAAATGTTCGGGATTGACTGACCTTCATATCTTAAAATAATGATGGACTGTCATTTCTCTTTGCCTATTTGAGCTGTTCTTGCCATAATATGGACTTAGTATTGTACCAAATAGGGCTATCTTGTGTACACCAACCCTACCTTGTCAAAGCACAACGGATTGGCTCAAACGCACTAAGTAGAAAAGATATTCCACAAATTAACAAGGTACACCTGTTAACTGAAATGCATTCCAGGTGACTACCTCATGAAGCTGGTTGAGAGAATGCCAAGCGTGTACAAAGCTGTCATCAAGGCGAGGAGTGGCTACTTTGAAGAATCTCAAATATATTTTGATTTGTTTAACACTTTTTTGGTTACTACATGATTCCATGTGTGCTATTTCATAGTTTTGATGTCTTCACTATTATTCTACAATGTAGAAAATAGTAAAAATAAAGAAAAACCCTGGAATGAGTAGGTGTCCAAACTTTTGACTGGTACTGTAAATAGATTTGTAGTTCTGATTCTAATTGGATAAAAATCAGATTTCTGTGCATCTCTCAGGAACATAGAGACGTGTGTGTGTGTGTTCTCATCGACTCACCGGGCGCGCAGTACCACGTAGAGGAACACAGGAAACAGGTCGTCCATGGACCACAGGAAGTTATCCTCCAGAGATGACATCACTTCCTTTGTGATCTCCTCGAATGTCAGCTGGATCACCTGCAGCTTGTCGGATGGGGTGAACGTTGTGCTGAAAAAAAAAAAGTCTTAATACACATCAACCACAATATCATAAAAGTGCATGAGACTCATTCATGACGATATAGTACTGCTCTGGATAAAGTGTACCTGATCTGCTGTAAAGTCTCCGTTGCCGAGGCAAAACAGGCGTCTTTTGTACTGGACACAACCTAGAAAGAGGAGAGAGACTGTCAGTAAGGACAATCTAACATGTACTTGATGTAATTGTTGTAGTTCACCCACAGGAGGGCAGTGTGATTCAGAATGTGCTTAGTGTCATACCTCGGTCTTCTCCCCCAACACTGGAACCGAAACCGGCCAAAACTTACTGAAAGCAAAAAGATATGAATTTTTCATGCTATAACTACAGTATTTTCCAGGTCAGGACCGTCAAGTTACATGATCGGGAAAAAAATAAATAAAATTGGGTCCTTTTCATTTAGCCTCGTAAGACTATCTTGACCTCGCAAGCTTACATTCTGTTTCGCTACACGGATTCAACAGAATGTACGATTGCAAGATCAGAAGGGTCGCAAGAGGCTACTATTCATTCCCAACCTCAATTGGTCAGTCCGAGAGAGACTCACTGTTGCACGCCGAGGAAGGCGAGCAGGGCCACGTCTGGCTGTTTGTTGAGGCGGAGGACACACTCCCAGTACACGTCGTCCTCCCTCTCCTTCTCCAGAGCGTACAGGGTGAAGAGAGGGGGGTAGAGACGAGGCAGCAACACCGGCAGGAGCAGAGCGGAGCTACTCACCACACGCCTGGGGAAACCACACATTCAGGGGCTTAAATACTTCATTTTTCTTCTGGAAGGAAACCGTAAAGAACAGTGACATATGCTCTTTTACATAAGACATACTGTAACGTAATCAACTATAGTTTTGTACATAATCCTCCATAGGTAGCTCCCATTGGACCCTCCACTGCAAAACAGATCCATGATATAGACGTGCTCTCAATCAAATAAACAGAACTACATAGCCTACATATTTATCTAGAAGTAATCTCTAAGACAATGGATTCAGTATATGACTGCTGCGTAGCCACACCACTGAAGACTCTCCACAGGCTCCAACCAGGGAGGGTGGATATGCTATGGTCGTACCCAGGTTTGGGGGATTCTAGCTGGGTGTCTGCGCAGTTGGAGTCCTTCTTATCCTGGGGGTCAGAGGATGGTTCAGGGATCGCTCCACCCTCCTCAGGCAGATCTGGAAACAGGAACCTGAACGACACAAACAAACATCACACATACAGTACATGGCTTAAACAGGCTAGCCTAGGGTCAAACTGAATGGAAAAATGGTATCTAACTGTTTTAGGCAATATACACACACCTGACGAGCTGGAAGATGCGGGCCAGGTAGGACATGATCTCGTTGACAGCCTGCAGCAGGAGGCGGCGGTTGGCCCCCACCCCCACGTAGGTCATCCTGTAGACAGCCACCAGGGTCTCCATCAGCCTGCCCAGGGGGTGCAGGGGCGTGTCACATGCCTGGGGGGGGGCACAAAATGGAGGACAGTGAAGGTTAATGTGCGAGTTTCAGGATATTGATATTTTGTGGTGTTAAGTCAGAGGTTAGAACTAAAGAGTAAATCAGTATGAACAAGGACACCTCAGGACCACAGTTCAGACATCTCTTCATGATTATTAGAAAAACAACTTGACTCATACTGAAGGATATTGCTTGTCAGACACGTTGGTGCGTGGATCCATTGGCTGAGGGGGACTAGGAGGGTTAGTAAGTCACCTGGGGGTCGTTGGCTCACCTTGATGAGGTAACGCCGGATACTGTCATACTTCTCCATGGTAACAGGACCAACATGCTGCTGAGGGATGAACTCCAGACTCTCCAGAGTTCTGTTTTGAGTCCGACTCAGGTTCATCTCCGGGCTGCAACACACATCAATATCACTTAGACTACTGTACTCTGTGTGTGTGTGTGTGTGTGTGTGTGTGTGTGTGTGTGAGAGTAAGAAATAGTGAGTGTGAGGTGGAAGTACTGTGTGTGATCTCTGTTCTCTCTACCTGTCTCTGTGCTGTCTCCTGCTGGTGGTCAGGGCTACAGCGATGTTCTCCCAGGCTCGCTGGTTCTCTCCCTGGCCAGGGGCCTCACAGCCCAGCCTCATCCAACACTCCTCAAACACTACCCTCCACTTCTCCTCCGGACGCACTGCCAGGCGCCCCAGCTTACTGGAGACGCACATACAAGGAATTAATACACTATTTCTATGTTCACATACACTTTCACCGGGTTAATTTAAAAACCTTTTTTCAAGGCATAGATGCAAAAACATGTCCTGCGAACAGACAGCCTTGCAATTTATTTGTACATATAATATTTTTTTTTTTAAACACTCAAGATCAAAATCTTTGAATATGCTAATCCTCCACCATACTAAAACCAATAGCACAGAGACGTACACAGCGCGGCCCTTGTCCCCGTCTGAGTCGTAGAGGTTGGGTTTGAAGAAGGATCCGGTGACCTTCAGGCCGGAGCCCCACTCCCCGGTGAAGGAGCCCTCAAAGTAGTCCCCATTAGGCATGGTCAGCACACCCTGAGAGATAGGGACAGCAATGTGCCGTATTATACATGTGTCTGCACAAATGTATGTGTGAGAGACAGTGTTCAGGCTTGTTTGCGCGTCGCTCTTCTTTCACTGACCTTTCCGTTGAGAGTCCAGTCCTCCGAGAACTCTCCTTCATATGTGGTGTTGTCCTCAGACAGTAGGACTCCTGTGCCCTGAGACAGCGAGAAAATTTTTTGAAAAATGGAGAGGTGATTATCTTCCTCTCCTCTAACACCTTGGCGCTAACGTTCAGCTAGCGTCAGGAGGAAGAACCCCACTGCCCAGGACTCACTTGCATCTTGTTGTTGTTGAAGGCCCCCTCGTAGTACAGGCCAAACTGGGTTACTATGACGCCCGTGCCCTGCCGCTGGTCATCCTGCCACATGCCCATGTACTTCTCTCCTCTGACGGAACAACACAGGTCACCACTTCAGATATACTAATACCCTTTCCACACTATCAATCCAACCCCAACCGTACTGAGCTAGCTGGATGCGTAACCAGGCCAGCTCGGTAGTTTAGTGCGGTAGTATGAAAATGGTGGGCTGGAGCGGTTCGCTACCTGGTGATGTCATCAAAAACGCCGTAGCCCGTCTTCTTGTCGTGCACCCATTGGCCGATGAAGACGCTGGGGGAGGAGGAGTTCAGCGTGCCGCTGCGCAGCATCCCGTGACCGTGGCGCATGTTGTCCTGGAACGAGCCATCATACAACTCACCTGTAGCATACCTGCATAGACGACAGTCACATTGGTAGGATACACAGCGGAAACCCTACAGCCGATGTACACAGACATGCCTTCAAACTCCAGGTCACGCTTTAAAAAAAAAAAAAAAAAAGGGTGATTTTTAACCTTAAGGGACTTTGTTAAATAACGTTGAACTCCTCACAAAGCCAAACAGACTCACTTATATGTTCCGATGCCGTGCATCTTCCCTTCTTTCCAGTGGCCTTGATAGTGGTCGTTCAGGTTCAACGTCTTGCTGGGCATAACGTAATCTCCAAAACTATGACCCATAAACAAACAGCAGAGCAATGAGAAACGCCTTTATTTCTGACTACGGCGATTGACACATTGATCGATTTACACTGACTGACCCATCCTCCAGTCCGTTCTTGAACGTCCCAGTGTAAATTCTCCCATCAAGCCACTTCACCACACCCCTGGAAACAAGGACACATACACAACAAGTCAGCGCTTTCCTACAACCCCTCAATTTTCAATTCATTGTGACTGTACGGAAGTGGAACCAGAAGCACCAGGTCCTGATTCCCTCCTTCCCCAGCCAGACCCACCTCCCATTGGGCTTGCCGGCCAGCCAGCGGCCCTCGTAGGTGGCCTCCTTCAGACGGCTGTCCTTGTAGAAGGTGTAGGAGGCGGTCCGGGAGATGGGAGGCTCCGCCCTCTGCCCTGCCCCTGAGCCTGACTGCCCCGCCCCACTCATGGCCTGGTCCACCGCCTGGTTGATGGAGCGAAGCCACTTGGCCTGGAGAACACAGGTCGGTTAACAGCCATATTGAAGTGAATTTAATTGAACTGAATGGGTTGTTACACTACCTGTCACCACACGCTCCACAAACAGAACCCAACTAGGCAGCTTTACAAGAACCTACAAAGACACAACCACTACATACTTGTAACCTGAACAGGTGAGTAGTGAAGCCTGGCTATTGGCCTACCTTCTCCATGGAAGAACAGGCCAACAGGGTGAACGTCTCCTCAGGTGAGACCACCTTCAGTCCATGCCTGGATGGAACACAGCACAGCTCAGCTGAGGCAGCGTTTCACAAACTCTGTCCTGGGGACCCCAAGGGGTGCACGTTTTGGGTTTTGCCCTATCACTACACAGCTGATTCAAATGATCAAAGCTTGATGATTAATTGAATCAGCTGTGTAGTGCTTGGGGGAAAAATAAAAATAAAAACGTGCATCCTTTGGGGTCCCCAGGACCGAGTTTGGGAAACCCTGAGCTAAGGGGTCAATAACACACCAGTTAAACACTGATTGGGCAGATAGGGTGATTGACAGACTCACAGGCCAGTGTTCTCCTCCGGGATGGGCTCGACCCACAGTGTGGCCAATGGGAAGACGTGGTGGGTGGAGAACTGCAGGGGAGGGAGGGAAGAGAGAGAGAGAGACATCAGTATGCCGATACACTCAGCTACAGATAGAGTACACTGGTTCAACAGTCAGGGAAGTAGTCAGGGCACGGGAGCTAACACAGTCACATGACCTAGGAGATGCCAATATGCATGGCACACGGAGAGGCGAGGGCGACAGGGCACGAGGCAGGCCGACAGACACAGCACACAAGGTGGAACCGACGGGGACTAAAAACGCTCACTACGTCATCAAAACACAAGAAAAACGTTCTCCTGGGATTAAACATAAATCAAAAAAGGAACAGAAACTGTTTGAGAGAAGTGAACCTGAGACGGCTGATCCTCACGTGTTGTGTCACATGGTTTCAGAGTAATGATAACTAAGGCTCCAAATAGCAAAAACTAAAAATAAAAAAATGGGCCAGAAGGCATCTTAGTTAGATAACCAAGACGCACACATTGGGAAGACCCAATAACGCCAGTGTTAACTTCAGATTTGTGTTTATATTGACGTCTGTAAGCAGAGTCAACATGTTGCTAAGACTACGACCAGGTCATAAAAGTAGGCAATATACTACAGAGAGCCTTAGTTATTAAAAGGTATCAGTTCAGCTTTAGGAACACACAGTATCCTGAGGCTAGCATCAGAGGGCAGGGGGCACTGGGCTCGGCTGAGGAGAAGCTGCACACTGTAGAGTGGTGTACAGAACCCGCTCCGAGGCTCCTAACGTTCAGGAGCAGCTGTATTAGTTAAAGCCTGAGGGAGAAGGCAGAGAAGGTAAATAACCACCATTCTTTACTGTGAGCTTCAAGAAATCAAGGCTTATTCCAGCCAGGTGTTAGTACACCATAGGTGCATGAAGAAGGTCAGAAAAAAACTGTGTCTGTGTTATTTCAAGCTGTGAAGCCGGTGTTTGTGGTTTAGGACAGGCAGAAGGTGCCTAAAGAGCTGCTACATCAAACCTATGTCCTAAGCCAAGCCCTGGCCACTGCATTGACTAGGGGGTCAGTACACTGGCTGCTGCTGCATACTTACAAGGCTTTTATAGGGAACCACACCCTGATAGGACAAAGACAAATACACAACTTGATAGAAGTCAGTCAACACACCAGATATATTCATACCAAATGCTCTGAGGGTGTTAAAAACGAATAAAAAAAATTTAAAAAGTGAATGAAAGAAAGAACGAACGAAGTAAAGGACATTGGCACCTTTGTAAGAGCCAGCTGTAAGAGCTGTGAGAAGCTGTGTTTACCTGAGCGTGGACGAGCGCATCATTGAAGAGGATGAACCAGTTGACAGAGAACCTTCCGGAGTTCTGTAGCGTCAGGGCCTTGTTACTGCTCTCACAGATCAGCCTCCGGCGGGGCTTACGCAGGGAATCCTAGTGCAGGATCACCAGGTCAAATGGGATAAGAGGTTGGTAAAACTGGAGATTTTGGCCTGAATAAAAGCTCTTATACCCATTTCACACTATGGAGCCAAACCGAACCAAGCTGTACTGTGCTGGCTTGATTATAAATCCACCATAATTGCTGGAACCATGCTTGAAAGGACAATGTGAAAAGAAAATACCTGAGCGAGCACAGTATGTTGGCATTGGCTCAATAGTGTGAATCTGGCACTGATTACTGTGGTCAAACCGACTGACCAGGCCACTGACCGTCATCTTGCCAGGGAAGCTCTTCCAGAAGTGGTATGTGTACTCTGCCTCCTTCCTCCTCCTCTTCAGATGAAGAGCCAGGGCTTCAAACTTAGAGCAGCCATCCTGCAGCTTCTGGTAGTCCACTGAGCTCTAGAGAGACAGACACACAAGAAAGTGAGAGTATGTATGAAGGTGTGTGAGCGTGTGCGCGCGCGCGTGTGTGTGTGTGTGTGTGTGTGTGTGTGTGTGTGTGTGTGTGCACGCCCCGGTCCTCGTTCCTCCACGTACCACCTCGAAGCAGGTTCCCAGTTTGAGCAGCAGCCTGCCATACTCATGAAGGTGTCTCATGGGCAGGTAGAAGAGAGTCACCAACAGGTCACTCAGAGGAATGTTCTCCTCGCTGGACTCTGCCAGCCGCTGCAACAGCTCTGGACACTTCCCAAAGAATTCTCTGAGCAGAGGAACAGAAGATGGTGGAGGGGATGGAGGGAGGAGAGGATGGCGAACAGAGGAGAGATGGAAAAGGAAATAAGAGATTTCCTGTTTTAATTCACCGTTCACCTTTCCAGTTAAAAAGGGTAATTCAGTCGCTCTTGGTTGAAGCCTTGATGAAGAAACACATTAGTTTATGATTAAGCAATATGGCACCTCGGGGGTTTGTGGTATATGGCCAATATACCACAGCTAAGGGCTGTTCTTATGTATGACGCAACACGGAGTCCCTGGATACAGCCCGTAGCCGTGGTATATTGGCCATATACCACAAACCCCCGAGGTGCCTTATTGCTATTATAAACTGGTTACCAACGTAATTACAACCGTATAAAAAAAATGTTTTGTCATACCCGTGGTATTGTCAGCCAATCAGCATTAAGGACTCAAACCACCCGTTTCATAATTAAAAACAACCCATAATAATTAATCCTTTGACTTTTCCCTTTCCAATTAAAGCTGCATGAGCTTCCTGAGTCTCTTCTTGAGTCTCGAGGCATCAAACAGCTGTTCTCTGACACAGGCCTAGGTCAATGTTAAGGATAATGAGCACACAGGCCTAGGTCAATGTTAAGGATAATGAGCACACAGGCCTAGGTCAATGTTAAGGATAATGAGCACACAGGCCTAGGTCAATGTTAAGGATAATGAGCACACAGGCCTAGGTCAATGTTAAGGATAATGAGCACACAGGCCTAGGTCAATGTTAAGGATAATGAGCACACAGGCCTAGGTCAATGTTAAGGATAATGAGCACACAGGCCTAGGTCAATGTTAAGGATAATGAGCACACAGGCCTAGGTCAATGTTAAGGATAATGAGCACACAGGCCTAGGTCAATGTTAAGGATAATGAACATATAGTATAACGGGCACGCAAATGGTAAGGATAATAAGCTAGGGCTGCTAGATGTCCTTGTGTGTGTGTGTGTGTGCGCGTGTGTGTATACTCACAGCGAGGGCTTGGCCAGCGCCTGGAAGCCCCCCATCACCAGGAAGTTACCCACAGAGCAGCAGTACCTGGCAGGGTGCGATGAGGAGGGAGAAGGAACGTAAAGAGAGGAGAGGTCATTATACACACAGAACTGCATGTAAACAACCTATTAAAAACCAGTGGGAGTGTCAGACATTGTGCGTTTGTGTACACAACTGTACATACTCATTGTACGTGTCCAGGAAGATGCTGGCATGCTCCAGCATAACCAGGTTTTTAAACTCCCGGCGGCGTCGCAGGTTGGCGGTGAGGGAGGCAGAGTGCTGGCCAGTCAGGTGACAGAGGTGGCTATAACACCTCGCCAGGCTCCGTAGCAGCACAGTGGACGCCGGGCCTAGAGCCGTACTCAACGACTCTGAGGGGTAGACGGAGAACACGCCACACACACACACACACACACCGGTTAACAAAGACTATGTGAAAGAACACACACATCCAACAGAAACCAACCTAATACTTACTAACTTACTCTATTCCAGCACACGGTTAACCAAAAGTTACAGGTCTGTACGGATAATAACATTTAACAAAATCAAAGCTTTATGCCAGATCTTTTTGAATCCCATTATAATAAAAAAAACTCATCCTTCTGCCTCTCCCTAACCTCTGACCCCCGGCCTCTGTCCAGCGGCGCTGTAGCAGCAGCGGTAGTTCTCACCCAGGTCCAACAGAGGGCGCAGTATGTGGTTCTTCACAGAGCTCAGCTTGCAGTAGAACTTCCTCTCGGCACTGGCCAGCTCGTGGAGGCTGGCGATGAAACCCATGACGTTGCGGTCGGCTAGCGCCACGCAGCTCTGGCCCCCCGCAAACACGCCGCTCACGTAGCCCAACTAAAACACGGATACACAAACACCACCGTCAGGCAAAACGTCAGTTGAAATCACGAAGCAGATGCTGGACTACACTAAAAACGGAACACAGCAAGAGTTCAGTACAGTGTGTGTGTGTGACCCACTACTCACGTTCATGCAGAAGGGGAGCAGCACTGGTTGCTGGGTGTAGCTGTACCCCTCTGTCTGGTCCTGGGGTGCGTCCTGCACCCCGTCTTTGACCTGCTGTCCGCTATAGTAAAGGATGGGCTGGTAGCAGTCCCCATCGGCCAGGAGGAGGGTGTGCTGCGCCCCCGCACCCACGTCCCATACACGGATCCCCTCAGACAGCTACCGGGTCACACCAGGGACAAACAGAGCAGATCAGATCACCGTACATACAGCCTTTTGTGTTGCGCTAGGCTTCTACAACTCTGTGGCCTTGTGGTTAGAGTGTCCACCCCGAGATTGGAAGGTTGGGAGCCCGATCCTCGGCCGAGTCATACCAAAGACTGTAAAAATGGGACCCGACGCGTCTCTGTTTGGCAATCAGCATTAAGAAGATAGATTGGAGGGAAGGCTCTGCGATAGACTAGTGTCCTGTCCAGGGGGTGTATTTGTACATCAAGCTGCCTCATGCTACAGATAAAGGTGATATGAACAGCTGCGTCTCGCACACGCCAAGGCTACTCACACTTATACAAACAGTCCTGCACAAATGCAATAGCTATATATATATATATATATATATGTCCTATGATTTGCAATCACTGTAAGCAGTGGAGGGTGCTTTCCATTGAGACTTAGCCCCACACCAGGGTGTCGCCTGTGTTTTATGTTAAGGCAGTCTTATTGTTTCCATCAGGAGACTTGTGGCGAGCAGAATCAACAACCTCCGCGTCATTCAAGACCGCTGCTTCGTGAGAAGGTGTTCAAGTTCACAGTTAGCCATTGTTAGTTCAATTAAAATCCGAAAAGAACCCAGGGCCTTGCCTTGGCTCCAAGTCAGAGCAGGGCGGCTGGAGCCACGGCCCAGTGAGACGCGGAAGCCGGCGAGCGTAGACGGAAAGAGAAAAGTCTCAGCCTTTCAGGGTAAAACACTGGGATAAATCCCCAGTGGAAATGTGGCGTTATTGTTCTATGACGGAGAGTGCTTTAATTGCTGTTGCAGAGTTTATTCACGTGGGTATATACGTTAGCAGTGTTTCTCCTAAGATTGTTTTCAGCAGCGGTGGCAAAGGTAGCAGGGAGCCAAAGAACACCCTTCACATGCATTGCCCAGCGGTGGGGCGTTGCTGCTGAATGAATAAAGGAGGTAAAGATTACTGTATGGGCACCATTTTCCTCAAATAAAGAAACACACTCTTACCTTGGCAAGGCGAGGGATAGTAGTAGGAGACGCCATGTGTCCCAGCTGGCCAGAGCTGTTACTACCCCAGGAGAAGACCTTGAACACACACACGCACACAAACACACAAATGTTCACACAGTTGGGAGGAATCCCTCAGACTCAGATTCTCATGAGGAGTGATAATGTAGTTCCTGACCTGGGACTGTGCAGTCAGGGCCAGGGAATGATGTGCCCCAGCTGCCACAAGCACCACCTCCTTACTGCTCAGACACTTGATGCACAGTGGCTGCAGCCTGCAGGTCAGAAACACCTCTCAGTCAACAACCAGGGCCAAAGCATTTCAGAGTAGGAGTGCTGATCTAGGATCAGGTCCAACCTGTCCATGTAATCTTATTTATCTCAAAGGCCAAACAGATCCTAGATCAGATTCAGCGCTAATACTCTGATGCTTTACTGGTCTACACAACCGTCAATCATCATGGTTCTCATCCCCCAGCCCTCAGTGATTGGTGTAGAGTGGACACTGACCTGGGGAGGTTGTCCCCATGGCCTAGCTGGCCCTCCTCGCCCCGCCCCCAGCTCCACACCTCGGTCTGCAGGGAGGGGAGCAGCTCCCCGGCCTCTGGGAGCCCTCCCACAGGGGTGAGGGGCACCGCTCGCACCCTGGGCCGGCTGGCCCTCCGCAGCAACCTGGGGGACACTACAGACGGAGACAGACCGATATGTTTCTTAAAATGGTACATTTTCTACGCTTCCTCTCAAACCATGTTCAGTTACGGCGGTCAACTACAGCTAATGTTACGGATGAGGTCCTCTCTGTTCCACGGGTGAGTGTAAACAACTAAAGAAATGCTCAGGATGACTGGTTTAGTCATGGAGTGATCATCTACTCTGGAAATACAAAACATTTCTAAGCCCCTAAAATAACCCAGAAACGCAGCCCTCACAGCATCCTCCAGACGACGAGGCATTGAGACCCGCCGGAGCCAGGTCCAGTACCACAGTAAACGTATGGGAGGGAGTGTTAATGAGGACAGACAGACCGAGACGTCACTGGGGAGGCGTGGGTTGGTTGCTCCCACAGGGGGAGCCATCTGCCAGCCCACAGGGGGAGCCATCTGCCAGCCCACAGGGGGAGCAACCAAGAGAGGGGAGCGGTGAGCTGTCTGTCCCCTTCTTGGCTGCAGCAGGGAGCTAATAATAATAATCATTTGGTGGGTGTTTTCATTTGTCCCGTTTCACAGGACATGTACAAGCGTGTATTATATCCATGTGTCAAATTCGTTTCTTGCATATCCCAAATCCCCATAAGACACCCTCGGAGAGCTAGGGACAAATCCTACTGTTCAGCTGTCACCCTACCAAAGTGACAATAGAAGATTACTCCGTTACTGCAGGCCCTACCACTGTGACTGTTTCTCAAGAGATTATCAGGCCATCTTGTCCTCTCCACCCCCCCCCCTCCCCCTCACACACAAAGATACATCTTTTTCACACTGACTTCCTCAGTTCTCCTTCCCTCACGGACTCTCGCTCCCTTCTTCTCCGTCTTATTCTCTCACCCTCCCCTCTCCTCTCCTTCCTTCCTTTCTGGTTAAGTCCTCACATTAATATGGCCTCACATTCCTCTATGGCGGAGCGCTTTAATCTCAGAACAAAAACCACCGTTCACTGACTGTAACCCACATAACGTCACACACACACACACACACACACACACACACACACACACACACACACACACACACACACACACACACACACACACACAGACAGAGAGCCTTCACAGCAATCCCAAACATACTGTATAGTACTGTAGTTCAGATGGAGGATATGTTCGCAGGCTGGATGAGTGGGGACACACACACACACACACACACACACATACTTACACATCAGAGTATAGGAGGAAGATAAGAAGGATAAGAGGCGATGAGCAGAGGAGGAGGATAAGAGACAAACAGCGCATCTACCCTGAGAGAGGAGTCCAGGCAGAGAGAGACGTCGACTCAGGCCCTCGGCTTCCTCCTCACGGATGTCCCCGGTGCTGCAGCTCTTCTTCCCCTGCATGGACTCCTCCAGACGCACCCGCTCCTCCGCAGGGCCCCCTGGCACCCCACCGGGTACTCCTGCTACACCCCCAACCCCAGGGTAGTAGTAGTTAATCATCTTCTTCAGGGACAGAGCCTCGTAGGTGGAGACCACTCTCTCGCCCACGGCGGAGGCACAGGATGAGACCAGGCTGTTGAGGGCAGAGCTGGTGGTCACTGGCATGACCCCGGGGATGAGGTCAGAGGTCAGAAGGTCAAGGCTATCTGCTGGGGGCTGAAACAAACACAGGGTGCATTAGGCAACACACAAAAGAAAACTGACAGAAACAGGAAGACTTCCTGGACCTATAAGAAAAGCACATTTTAGTTTTCCTTAGCGAAAATGTTTTACCTTTGCGTGCCTTAATGAACACGACCCAGGAAACACAGCCTGACAGCTCATTGTCACTTTTCAAAAGACCTCAAACTACAAGAGAGTCTGTTTGTCACCCACCAAATGTGCAAAAATGTGTAGCTTTAGGCTTAAAGCAACAACTCATTATTACTAACCTGAAAACTTGCTCCTGCTATGGTCATCTTGGCAGTCTCATCAGCCAAAGAGGTGTCAGACAGTTTGAGATATTCTTTCACTGCCTGATCATCAGGGTAGGGGGAATTCCGAGACCCTGCAGCCCCCACACCTCCAACAGCTTGATCAGAGTCTGTCCCAGCAGCAGCGATGTCAGAGTCTGTGGTGGTTAAGACTTCCCCATTCTGTGCCACTGCCCTCCCACTCTCATAGTCTGTATGTTCTGTTATGGAGGGGTGGGGACCTGGCGCTGATGCCGAGGTATGAGAAGAGAGAAGGGGCTCTGAAGGGGAGCTCTGAAGCCCTAGTGGAGGGGACCTTCCAGGCCCCAGCCTGGCCTCTCCCTCAGCCAGCAACTCCACCCCTAGGGGGCAGTAATGACTATCTGAGATAATGACGTGGTCCTCCTTGTCCGTCATGGTGTAGAGCAGCTGGTGGCACTGGCCACACTTGTCTGGCAGGGGGCGCCGGGACTCCTGAGGGGGTAGGCAACGCACCAAGGCAAGGCTGTGGAAGGCCCCACAGGCCACCTGAAGGACATGTCTGCCCACCAGGTGCTCCACCTTTTGGGGCTTCCAAACGGGGAAGATGGTGGTGACCAGGCCCAGCTGGCAGCCGCTGCCCCAGGCCCACACCTCGTGCTGGGCAGAGAGAGCAAGGGAGTGCTGCTCCCCGCAGGCCAGCTCCAGGACACGGATGGTATGGGGGGGGCTGGTGTCGAGGTCCAGGACAGCCACTGGAGTAGGGTTGGGGACTACAGCGAGGCTGGACAGGCCACACTGGCCGAAGGAGTTCTCCCCCCACATGTGGACCCCGCCGTCCTCGGTAAGCGCCCCGCTATGGAAGCTGCCCGCTGCCACGGCGATCACGCGCTGGCCACTGAGAGCGCTCTCTAGGACAGGCTTCAGGGGGCCCGCCTCCGACACCTGGCTCTGTTTCCATGGGAACTCACCGAAGCTATACACCTGCCCGCCTAAATACATCACAACATTCCAGTCATTAGACAAAAGGATCTGTTAGAAATGATTGCCAGTAGTATGTGTACATCAGTAAACAAACCCAATGCAAAATATATGTATATTTTAATTATAGATCAAGCAGGCTAATCATAAATGTCAGAGTGTTGCAATTATATCAAAGGCTGTCCATTGACTCTCACCCTCCACCAGTAGAATCCCATGGCGTGTCCCCAGGGCAGCCTGCAGCACAGGCCTGGACAGGAGCACTCTCTCTGGGGTGACACTATAGGAGTAGCCCTTCCAGGTGTGGAGCAACCCTCGCTCCCCTGAACTGTCCTCCTTACCAGAGCTGGAGAATACATACAGAAGTAGACAGTCAGTCAGACACAAGTCATGTCTCAAGGATTCTGAACAACCACACTGACAAAGCATACATTGTTTTTGAATTACCAAGTTATAGTAGCTAGCTAGAGAAACAACAAGAACTTTGGTGAGGGCATAGAATATTATGAGTTGTCATACAATGATCACATAACATTTATTGACAACACCCGACCTAGGGGCAACACACCTTTTTCTCTGGGACTCCATCACTGAGATTTATCCATGGCAATGCTGATGCATAGACTGGTGAAATTCAACTTGAAAAACTCCAAATCCGTTTCTAAATTCAGCCCTGTATCGAATACGGTAAACAACATTGGACACAAGACAACTTACAAAAATGACTAGCTAATGGTAACACTGCCTAACTGAATTGCATGCAGACCCTACAGGTAGCTTCAAAATAACCAGCACGAGTGACAGTACGCGAGAGCTTGTGTTGTTGACGAGAGAGAGAGAGAGAGAGAGAGAGAGAGAGAGAGAGAGAGAGAGAGAGAGAGAGAGAGAGAGAGAGAGAGAGAGAGAGAGAGATTCTTTTCACGGTTTACATGGCTAGCTGTCAATCATGTTGGAGTGACGTAAACTAGCTAACACTGACCCCCCCCATTTGAGTAGCCAGCTAACTAACGTTAGCTAGATACTGTTAGCTATTTATTTGATGAAATACTATTTTCAGTCCATTAGCTAATGCGTTAGCTTGAAATGACGCAAATAGCTTGGAGGATTACGTCATGCCATAATTACTAGATGCCTACCAAAGCCTCTGACAGTCTCATTACTGTATTGACTTTTTTATAGTCGCCGTATAACTAACGTTAAATAGCAACTCCGAGCTGACATGTATCCTTCCACTTGCTCCTTGTACTGTAGCTACTGACCATGTATTATGCACAATCTGAGATACAATTGTCTTTCACTTACCGGTCCCCTGACCATGTCCATTTCCATTTCCATTTCTTCATAAACCTGTGAAATATACAGCGACTGAGTCATGCAAGGGATTAGCTGGGTAGCTAATTGCTATCCTTTTTATTTTCGCTTTGTCGTTGTGACCACAAGTTGAACGGAAGCCGAGAGGCCACAAAGCGTGCGTATTTTCTTGCATTTAAAAAAATAAATATTACATCGATTCTGTCAAGTAGCTTGCTTAGCTTTGTTAGCTATCTATTTTGAAATACACCAGATATGGAATCCTGCTGTTTTACGCTGTGATTTCCTATTTGATGAATGTGTGTCAATGTCAAGGTGAAAAACGGGTGCAGGTACAAGGTGCGGATAAATCATTGTCGGTGAAGTTTTTTTTCAATTTGTACATTTTGGAAAAATATAGCTGCGAGCAGCAATGATCGGGGTCCACGGGATGAGAAAGGACAATATCAGTTGGATAACAAAGCGCTCTATTGGATAACGAAGCGCAGTTGGATAACGAAGCGCTCTATCATGTAGGAACTATCTTTCTTTATCTGCAATCAGTGAAAACATTATGATAAGTATTTTTAGCTTTAGAATATGTGCTAACTTGCATCTATAGGTACAGTGCAGCCATATTTGAATGACTCTAAATACAAAATCTGGAGTGACTCTGACATACAGTGGGAAGAAAAAGTATGTGAACCCTTTAGAATTACCTGGATTTCTGCATAAATTGGTCATAAAATTTTAACTGATCTTCATCTAAGTCACAACAATAGACAAACACAGTCTGCTGTTGTTGTCCTGTTGCATCACCTAACCTTACATTCTCCTGCAAAATGTCTTGATAAACTTGGGAATTCATTTTTCCGTCGATGATAGCAAGCTGTCCAGGCCCTGAGGCAGCAAAGCAGCCCCAAACCATGATGCTCCCTCCACCATAGTTTACAGTTGGGATGAGGTTTTGATGTTGGTGTGCTGTGCCTTTTTTCTCCACACATAGTGTTGTGTGTTCCTTCCAAACAACTCAACTTTAGTTTCATCTGTCCACAGAATATTTTGCCAGTAGCGCTGCGGAACATCTCTGTGCTCTTTTGCAAACTTCAGACGTGCAGCAATGTTTTTTTTGGACAGCAGTATTTGTATTTATTATGGATCCCCATTAGCTGCTGTAAAAGCAGCAGCTACTCTTCCTGGGGTCCAGCAAAATTAAGGCAGTTTCTAAAAAAATTTAACATTACAATATATTCACAGATTTCACAACACACTGTGTGCCCTCAGGCCCCTACTCCACCACTACCACATATCTACAGTACTAAATCCATGTGTATGTATAGTGCATATGTTATTGTGTGTGTGTGTGCCAATGTTTGTGTTGCTTCACAGTCCCCGCTGTTCCATAAGGTGTTTTTTTATCTGCTTTTTAAATCTAATTTTACTGCTTGTGTCAGTTTCTTGATGTGGAATAGAGTTCCCTGTAGTCATGGCTCTATGTAGTACTGTGTGCCTCCCATAGTCTGTTCTGGACTTGGGGACTATGAAGAGACCTCTTGTGGGGTATGTCTAACAGTATTACTTCCGTCCCTCTCCTCGCCCCAACCTGGGCTTGAACCAGGGACCCTCTACACACATCAACAACTGACACCCACGAAGCATCGTTACCTATCGCGCCACAAAAGCCACGGCCCTTGCAGAGCAAGGGGAACAACTACTTCAGGTCTCAGAGCGAGTGACATCACACGATTGAAACGCTATTAGCGCGCACCACCGCTAACTAACTAGGCATTTCACATCGGTTACATATGCATGGGTGTCCGAGCTGTGTGCCAGTAGTTTAGACAGAAAGCTCGGTGCATTCAACATTTCAATAACTCTCATAAATAAAAGTAGTGATGAAGTCAGTCTCTCCTCCACTTTCAGCCTGGAGAGATTGACATGCATATTATTCATATTAGCTCTCTGTGTACATCCAAGGGCCAGCCATGCTGCCCTGTTCTGAGCCAATTGCAATTTTCCTAAGTCCTTTTTTGTGGAACCTGACCACACGACTGAACAGTAGTCAAGGTGCGACAAAACTAGGGCCTGTAGGACCTGCCTTGTTGATAGTGTTGTTAAGAAGGCAGCGCATCGCTTTATTATAGACAGACTTCTCCCCATCTTAGCTACTACTGCATCAACATGTTTTGACCATGACAGTTTACAATATAGTGTTACTCCAAGAAGTTAGTTTAGTCATCTCAACTTCCTCAATTTCCACATTATTTATTATAAGATTTAGTTGAGGTTTAGGGTTTAGTTCGTGTTTTGTTCCAAATACAATGCTTTTAGTTTTAGAAATATTTAGGGCTAACTTATTCCTTCCCACCCACTCTGAAACTAACTGCAGCTCTTTGTTGAGTGTTGTAGTAATTTCAGTCACTGTAGTAGCTGACATGTATAGTGTTGAGTCATCCGCATACATAGAAACTCTGGCTTTACTCAAAGTCAGTGGCATGTCGTTAGTAAAAATTGAAAAAGCAAGGGGCCTAAACAGCTACCCTGGGGAATTCCTGATTCTAACTGGATTATATTTGATAGGCTTCCATTAAAGAACCCCCTCTGTGTTGTTAGACAAGTAACTCTTTATCCACATTATAGCAGGGGGTGTAAAGCCATAACACATACGTTTTTCCAGCAGCAGACTATGATCAATAATGTCAAAAGCTGCACTGAAGTCTAACAAGACAGCCTCCACAATCATTTTATCATCAATTTCTCTCAACCAATCATCAGTCATTTGTGTAAGTGCTGTGCTTGTTGAGTGTCCTTTCCTATGTGCATGCTGAAATTCTGTTGTCAGTTTGTTTACTGTAAAATATCATTGTATCTGGTCAAACACACATTTTTCCAGAAGTTTACTAAGGGTTGGTAACAGGCTGATTGGTCGGCTATTTGAGCCAGTAAAGGAGGCTTTACTATTCTTGGGTAGCGGAATGACTTTACCTTCCCTCCAGGCCTGAGGGCACATACTCTCTAATAGGCTTAAATTGAAGATGTGGCAAACAGGAGTGGCATATCGTCTGCTATTATCCTCAGTAATTTTCCATCTAGATTGTCAGACCCTGGTGGCTTGTCATTGTTGATAGAGAACAATAATTATTTTCACCTCTTCTACACTGACTTTACGGAATTCAAAAGTACAATTCTTGTCTTTCATAATTTGGTCCGATATACTTGGATGTGTAGTGTCAGCGTTTGTTGCTAGCATGTCATCCCTACGTTTTCTTATCTTGCCAATGAAAAAGTCATTAAAGTACTTTGCAATATCAGTGGGCTTTGTGATGAATGAGCCATCTAATTCAATGAATGAAGGAGCCCAGTTGTCTTTTACCCCTAAATTTAATTTAAGGTGCCCCAAAGCTTTTTACTATTATTCTTTATATAATTTATCTTTGTTTCATAGTGTAGTTTATTTTTTATTTTTATTTAGTTTAGTCACATGATTTCTTAATTTGCAGGACATACATTATCAAGCATTTCACACATATTATCCAGATACTGACTGTTAGCACTTGGTGGCCTATAGCAGCTTCCCACAAGAATGGGCTTTAGGTGAGGCAGATGAACATGTAGCAATATTACTTCAACAGTATTTAACATTAGATCGTCTCTAAGCTTTACAGGAATGTGGTTCTGAGTATAGACCGCAACACCGCCTCCGTTGGCATTTCTGTCTTTTCGGAAGATTTTATAACCATGTATTGCTACCACTGTATCGTCAAAGGTATAATCTAAGTGAGTTTCAGAGATCGTTAGAATCAGTGGCTTCTTCCATGGTGTCCTCCCATGAACACCATTCTTGTTTAGTGTTTTACGCATTGTAGACTCGTCAACAGAGATGTTAGCATCTTCCAGAGATTTCTGTAAGTCTTTAGCTGACACTCTAGGATTCTTCTTAACCCCATTGAGCATTCTGCACTGTGCTCTTGCAGTCATCTTTGCAGGACGGCCACTACTTGGGAGAGTAGCAACAGTGCTGAAATTTCTCAATTTATAGACAATTTGTCTTACCGTGGACTGACTTTTAGAGATACTTTTGTAACCCTTTCCAGCTTTATGCAAGGCAACAATTCTTAATCTTAGGTCTTCTGAGATCTCTTTTATTTGAGGCATGGTTCACATCAGGCAATGATTCTTGTGAATAGCAAAGTCAAATTTTGTGAGTGTTTTTTATGCGTCAGGGCAGCTCTAACCAAAATCTCCAATCTCGTCTCATTGATTCGACTCCAGGTAAGTTGACTCCTGACTCCAATTAGCTTTTAGAGAAGTCATTAGCCTAGGGGTTCACATACTTTTTCCAACCTACACGGTGAATGTTTAAATGATTTATCCAATATAGACAAGAAAAATACAATATTTTGTGTGTTATTAGTTTAAGCACACTGAGTTTGTCTATTGTTGTGACTTAGATGAAGAGCAGATCAAATTTTATGTCAAATTTATGCAGAAATCCAGGTAATTCCAATGGGTTCACACTTTTTCTTGCCACTGTATGGTTCATGAGGAGAAGATGATTGCAGATCATTTTGAGCATTAGCGTTACATATGCAAAGAATGAGTTGTTAATAGTTCCCTTGTTTTTTCAGATTAGAGTAGAATAGATTTACAGTGGTTTAAATGGACACGTAAAATCTGATTTTGGATTTGTTAATAACTCATTTGATTTGTCATTTGGTCCTATGGTTCATGAGAATACGTTTTTCAAATGTTTAAAAATATATATATTTTTGGCATATTTTAGTATAGATGTTAATATGCATCTACTGTTATAGTGCGGCCATCTTTGAATGGATCAATGTTCTTTTCTCATACTCTTTAGTGACTAATTTGGAGTGAATCTGACAGTTAATGAGAAGATTTTGTTATGATTATTCAAAGCATTATCATTACATAATCAAAACTTAACATGGTTCACCGTGGTGTTTCAAGTTGATAGACCATTGTGAAGTGGATTTACAAAGGATTTATTTTAAATGGACATGTACAATCTGATTTCCTGATTTATCAATAACTCAACCATCTCTTAACCAATCAAGCGTTTCTCAAACTAAGTTAAGCGATGTACCATGGGCCTACATACCAAACTTGATGATCTTTGGACATATGGCTCATGAGAATATGTTTTACAGGTTTTCCAAAATGTCCAAGATGGAGGAAAATCTATCCTAATGGAGCTTACTGGTCCTTGAGGCAAATTTGTTCAGCATGAGGAAAGATGCCTACATTTCAAGTCTCGAGGTGAAACGAGTCGGCGAATATGATGGTTTAAGTGAGACTACTGTCCAATCAGTGCCATTCTTTTTGACCAAGTTACTCACAGCCTCTCGTTTCTGTGTGCCGAATTAGATGTTTGTTTTTTTAAACCAATCTATGCTTGAGTTATTGGAATGAAGATGATCAAAAGCGTGGCTCACTTCTGCCCACAGCACACACACACATTAGTGACTCCCTGAACACAATGCTCAAGCTCCAACCTTTCAAAACACACCAGCAGCCCTGGCTTTCTCCTCCACTGAGAGCTCATTGGGCAGTGCCTCCTATCTGACGCCGCTGATTGGCTATTGAATGTTGTCTCCCAGGCAGCAGAGGAACTGGCAGCAGGAGGAGACAGGGAGAAAGAAGGGAAAGAGAGAGTGGGAGGATACAGTGCAATATCGTGAGAGGGAGAGAGCAAAACAGAGAGAGTAATAGAGGAGGCAAGAGCACCTTCAGGCAAAAGGAGGAAGGAGGAAAAATAGGAAAATCTTGTGTTGCTAAAGCTGTTTACGTCCTAGGTTTCTGAAGACAAGGGGGGGCTGTGACTGAGATGAGAGCGCTGCTGTAGCTGGGTCCAGTCCTAAGGATGCCGGGGTGGAAGTGAGGTTCTATAGCGGTTCCACAGCAGTTCCACAGCAGCACCAGGCAGGAACCAACGCTGGGATGCAGAACCTACGACAAGCAGCCACGGAGGCTTTCCATCGCCTGGGTGAGTATCAGTCAAACCTACCCTCCCTAGAAACAGCACCACACTGGCTCCAGTCGGGTTAGGGGATCGAGCAGTGCTTGCTCAAGCTTCCTCATACCCACAAACAGTATTTACAGAGTTCTCATTGGTAGCCTGCTATGCTTAATGTGTTCCATCTTTGTACTATGCCAGATTCCAGGATACACTGCATGGGGAATGTACTGTATGTTACCTAGGGAACACAATACCTAACTTGTTGGCATGACAACTATCCTTACACACTCTACAGGTAATGACAGGCAGCAGCTTGTTAACAGGGTCGGGTGTTGTAGAGTGGTATGTTGCCGTGTTCCAGGGATGCGGGCACCCCTAGGGACTGGACTGTTCCAAGCGTCAGTAGCTTGGCACGGACTGGCAAGTTATACTGCTGATCTGCAGATGCAGCTAGGAAGACCACAGCTTATTGAATAAAGCATAAAAATGCTGATGAGCAAAGGGGCTGTTTTGCTCCCAAAGTAGGAGAGAAGACATGTGAGGGGTGATGTGAGCACAAGGGGAGAGAGGAGGAGAGGCAGCCCCAGCGGGAGCAGAGGGGTGTTTTGCTCACTAAGTGGGAGAGGAAAGGGGTGAGGAGAGAGGTGAAGGATGAGGTAAGAAGCAGAAGATGTGTTTTTCTCACTGAGTGGGAGAGAAGACGGGAGAGGAGTGAGATGGTAACCCACATCTCCCCCAGGGTGGGTGCAGGTTGTCAGGGGGAGGGAAGGTAGACAGCTAAGGCATCAAGGTGCAGGGGGTTCCAGTTTCTAGGGGGGAGGTTGGTTGTCAGGGGGGATGGGTACTGGGTAGTTATACTGCTGTTATACACTCAGGGTAGTTATAGTGCTGTTATACACTCAGGGTAGTTATAGTGCTGTTATACACTCAGGGTAGTTATACTGCTGTTATACACTCAGGGTAGTTATAGTGCTGTTATACAGTCAGGGTAGTTATACTGCTGTTATACACTCAGGGTAGTTATAGTGCTGTTATACACTCAGGGTAGTTATAGTGCTGTTATACAGTCAGGGTAGTTATAGTGCTGTAATACAGTCAGGGTAGTTATAGTGCTGTTATACACTCAGGGTAGTTATAGTGCTGTTATACACTCAGGGTAGTTATAGTGCTGTTATACACTCTGGGTAGTTATAGTGCTGTTATACACTCAGGGTAGTTATAGTGCTGTTATACAGTCAGGGGTAATTATAGTGCTGTTATACACTCAGGGTAGTTATAGTGCTGTTATACACTCAGGGTAGTTGTAGTGCTGTAATACACTCAGGGTAGTTATAGTGCTGTAATACAGTCAGGGTAGTTATAGTGCTGTAATACAGTCAGGGTAGTTATAGTGCTGTTATACAGTCAGGGTAGTTATAATGCTGTTATACAGTCAGGGTAGTTATAGTGCTGTTATACAGTCAGGGTAGTTATAGTGCTGTTATACAGTCAGGGTAGTTATAGTGCTGTTATACAGTCAGGGTAGTTATAGTGCTGTTATACAGTCAGGGTAGTTATAGTGCTGTTATACAGTCAGGGTAGTTATAGTGCTGTTATACAGTCAGGGTAGTTATAGTGCTGTTATACAGTCAGGGTAGTTATAGTGCTGTTATACAGTCAGGGTAGTTATAGTGCTGTTATACAGTCAGGGTAGTTATAGTGCTGTTATACAGTCAGGGTAGTTATAGTGCTGTTATACAGTCAGGGTAGTTATAGTGCTGTTATACAGTCAGGGTAGTTATAGTGCTGTTATAGAGTCAGGGTAGTTATAGTGCTGTTATACAGTCAGGGTAGTTATAGTGCTGTTATACAGTCAGGGTAGTTATAGTGCTGTTATACAGTCAGGGTAGTTATAGTGCTGTTATAGAGTCAGGGTAGTTATAGTGCTGTTATACAGTCAGGGTAGTTATAGTGCTGTTATACAGTCAGGGTAGTTATAGTGCTGTTATACAGTCAGGGTAGTTATAGTGCTGTTATACAGTCAGGGTAGTTATAGTGCTGTTATACAGTCAGGGTAGTTATAATGTTATAGAGCTGGGGAAGCAGAATGCTGGTGTCTCTGTAGACAGAGATGAATAATGCATCACTCTCACAGCTGCAGTGTAAACAAAATAAAGTAAGTGCTCTGTAGTCCTTTAAAAGACTCAGGGCGAATCTGTGAGGGGTCACTGCCAATTCAAATGCAATGGCACGTCCACTAACCAGTTTCCGCCACATTGGTTGAGTGTTGTTCGAATCAGAACTGTGCTAAGTGATTTTGTTATCGTACACAGACAGGACAGCCGATGTTCCTCCTCTCTCTTCTCCTGTCAGTTTGAACAAGGAAACTGTTGTTTTCTCTGATCTGAAGAGACTCGGATGAGCTTTGCACATTTCTGTCAGAGAGAGAGATCTCGTATCAGGGTGATGTACTGCTCAGCTGCTTGGCCTGGGAGCACAACTCACAGGATGTCCAAACGAGCGCCTATCTCTACGCTATTCAGAGACGCTGATAGTATGTCTGTACACTAGGCTGCTAAGTACACTGCTTCTACACATGATTGCATGTTTACTCATGTCTTGAATCAATACTTACTTGTGCCATTTTCCATGTATCCCACACAGCACAGTATGATAGTATGCCAGAGGTAAGATTATAGAGGACAGTGTCAAGACCAAAGCTCCAGTGTAGGTTAACCTATAGGACTGGCTAAGACTGGCTATGAGGGGGACACCACAGGGCATTCCAATTCCAATAGAGCTCAGAGGAAACAATATAAGAGTGTCAATGACACATCGACCCCCCCCAAAAATGCCTCAACCTCAATTCATTGAGGAGTGGGTACTTGAAGAATCCAATCTGTGTGTATGTGTGCTTTTTCAGCTTTGCTCTCTCTCTCTCTCTCTCTGACACATCTCATCCCCTCCTCAATACCCCCACTCCCCTCTGGGTGAGTTGGACAATAGAAAAAGTTGCACTTTCTTTGTCACCCCTCAAGGTGTACTTGTGTGGTGCCCATCTGTGTGGTGCCCATCTGTGTGATGTCTATCTGTGTGTGACTGTCTGGTAGACCTGGCTGGAAGGCAACAGCGGCTCGGTCCGGTCAACATATGCCTGCCTGGCTCTGAGCCCCCCAGGCTGCTCCCAGTGGGTAGTGGATTAACAAGCTGCCTGGATGCTGCCTGCCTTCCTGTGACAAGTGTCCACCTCCAACAGCTACGGCCCACTCTGCTCTGCTCTGTTCTGCCTCAGGAATACTGATGAGGGCTATCTGTATGTACGGGGTCTGTATGAGGGCGAGATGGAGGGATAGGAATGGAGGGAGGAGGGTAGGTGGTGAATGGTGGGCTCGTCTCGGCGTGTGATGGAGCATGAGTGACTGTCTCTCTGTGCCTCCATCTCTCCTCCATAAATAACCCTGACTGCATTGACGTGTTGTACCAAGGCAGAGCTAGTGGCTATAATATAATATCCTATAATATCCTAATATCCTAACCTACTTTTTCCCCTTTTCTCCCCCATTGGTAGTTAGTCTTGTCCCAACGCTGCAACTCCCGTTCGGACTCGGGTCAGGTGAAGGTCGAGAGCCACGCGTCCTCCGAAACACGACCCGCCAAGCCGCACTGCTTCTTGACACACTGCTCGCTTAACCCGGAAGCCAGCCGCACTAAAGTGTCGGAGGAAACGCCAAACTGGCAACCGTGGTCAGCTTGCAGACGCCCAGCCCGCCACAAGGACTCGCTAGAGCGCGATGGGACAAGGACATCCCGGCCGGCTAAACCTTCCCCTTAACTGAACGACGCTGGGACAATTGTGTGCTGCCTCGTGGATCTCCCGGTCATGGCCGGCTGTGACACAGCCCGGGATCGAACCCGGGTCTGTAGTGACTCCTCAAGAACTGCAATGCAGTACCTTAGACCGCTACCCCACTCGGGAGGCTTCCGTTCTAGGGATTCTATTTCTATGGTAGCTACTTTACCTCACCTCAGTCCAATGCCCTTCAGTCAGAGTCATACCAGAACGTCCCTACCCCAGGATGCACATACTGCAGAGATCATGACCTCCATTTCCTGGTTGGCCTTCCTAGTTTCTACCCAATCTAATTATAACTTGACTTTGTCCATGGCTGCACATGCTGAGCCAAGAGGACTTTTAGTTAGTTGGAAAAGGCAATGTGCCAGCTATACTGTATTCTTCGAAGACAAATATATTTAGACTGGAACATGTTTGTATGGGTTTAATTATCCAATGTGTCAATTTATAGATGTGGCTTTTATATGAACAACATACATTTATACCCTCAATAATTTCCCATATCAAATTGATTATTGACAAACAATTATAGTTTTATATTGCAGTATCTTTTTCTGTTTAAATACTATATGTGTTGCTATACAGGGAATAAGGCTTTCTGTAAAGCCTATTGTTATTAAAGTCAAGCAGCCCTAAAGCTAATGTCTTGTCTGGATGGGTACAGCGATGCCTTCCCATTTAGAAGATAAGGAGCAGTCATGTTCCTGCAAACTTTGACTGTCACATATGAGAAAGAGCTACTGACCCAGACTCCTCTCCAAGTTCCCTCTCTGTGTCTCACTTTCTTTCTGTCTCTCTCCCCATCTGTCTGTGTCTCTGTCTCTCTCTGTGTTTCTCTGTGTCTCTGTCTCTCTCCAAGTCTCTCTCCAAGTCTCTCTGTGTATCTGCCTTTCTCTGTCTCTCTGTATCTCTCTCCAAGTCTTTCTGTGTATCTGTCTCTCCGAGTCTCTCTCAAAGTCTCTCTGTGTCTCTCTCTCTCTCTCCAAGTCTCTGTGTCTCTGTCTCTCTGTGTCTCTGTCTCTCTCTGTCTCTCTGTGTCGCTGTCTCTCTGTGTCTCTGTCTCTCTCTCTCTCTCTCTCCAAGTCTCTCTGTGTCTCTGTCTCTCTCTGTCTCTCTCTCCAAGTCTCTCTGTGTCTCTGTCTGTCCGTGTCTCTCTTCTGTCTCACACTCCCCAACTTATATTATCATCATCACTCACATGTCACACGCACACATTTTCATCTCTTCCTCCTGTCACTCATCCTCTTCTTCTCCCTCCTCCTCCTCTCCTTCCTTCCCTGTTCCACTCCTCTCTCATTTAACATCCCTGCTCCACTTTTCACATTCCATTAGAATCTCCCAGCTACACAATTTTTACCACAGTGGACTTAATGTTAAATTCTATCTTCAGCTGAATTCAGCATTATAAAGCAACGATAGCAGCAGTAGACATTGTAGCATCCTTGTAACACAGGACCTTAAAGTTTATGGTTTGGTCCAAATGTTGTTTCCAAGTGTTCTATCCAAGTTTTCTAACCAAGTGTTCCAACCATGTGTTCTATCCAAGTGTTCTATCATAGTGTTCTAACCAGTGTTCTATCCAAGTGTCCTTAACAAGTGTTCACTCTTTCTGTCTTTTGTTCCTGGCAGGTCTGAAGCAAAGACAGCTGGGATATGAGGAGGTAAGATACCCTATGTTATTGTCTG
Source organism: Salmo trutta (assembly GCF_901001165.1). Taxonomy (NCBI): domain Eukaryota; kingdom Metazoa; phylum Chordata; class Actinopteri; order Salmoniformes; family Salmonidae; genus Salmo; species Salmo trutta. The sequence goes on from NC_042962.1 coordinate 45,708,757, forward strand.
TGACTGAAACACTTACGAAATACTATTTTTAAGGGTGAGATTCGACTATGTATCACAAGAGTTTTAGACAGTTAGACGTACTTTGTTGTTCCCTCGCTCTGTTTCTCTCTGGCGTCCTCCGTCCCTCCTGGGGAGAGAGAAGATGAACAGAATAGTCAACACTGCCCCCTGCTGAGAAGAGTGGGTGGAGGAGATGGAGGGAGGGAGGGAGGCTGTAGACACACAGACACACACTCCACCACCACTCAGCGTTGCTCCCGCTCCCGTTGAAGTTGGAGAGGCATTTCATTTCAAGGGCCATTAAGTCCTGTCTCCTCCCCATAGCGGAAAGAGCACCGTGAGATTCGACATTCTACGTCTCTGAAAAGAAAGCGAGACAAAAATAGCCTTGCCTCCCCTCTGAGCTCTACATCCTAGCCTGCCCTGCCCTCGACTATTAAAACTGTAATTACACTCTTTATGGAGCTAATTCCCATTTGCTGCTGCCCGACGTGGACCACTCAGCACTCACAAAAAGCAGCATTATGTGGTGGTACTAACTGCCCCGTGTCCTCCAAAACCAGCACAGAAATGTTATGTATGCAGTTAAGAAAATGTTTGACGGGATGGAAACCTGTTTTAGGAAAACGGGGAAAGTGAACCACAAACAGTAAAAGCTGTTAGTGGGTCAGATTGGCAGGTTATGGCGGCTCTGTGGGAGTCTGTTTTCCCCCGCTGGTCTCTCCTCTCACACGCAATCCTCCTCAGTCCTCACACCTCGCCCTCATACAGGCTGGATTGGATCTGTAGCTAGCTGGTGTTAGGCCTCAAACTGTGTTTTCGGCACGCCAAGACTTTCTGGGGGGGTGGAGGAGCAATGAGCGATGGAGGTTGAGGGATAATGGAGGAATTCTATCAATCACTCACTGTATTGTATTCGGAATGCCCCATGCACATATTTGGGATTCCATTGAAATAAATACCAGAGAAGAAGACAGGAGAGAAGCCTCCGGTGGTGTGTAGAGGAAATGAGACAGAACCCCTTCCCCCCTCCACCAACCCCTAAATGGAACAGAAATAGAATGTTAATTCATATAAAACACTCAAATTAGATTTCCTCTCTGTCCACTTCCCTTTGCATCTCTCTTCACACATGCACACCGAGACACACTTGTCGTCTCTTCTTCAGCTTGTGCTGACTTGAATGTACACTCTTGCTTCAAATTAGGTCGAGTTACATGGTGTTTCCGTTTATCTGCTACTGGGATAGGGAGGGGGTCATGGGACTGTACCCCTGGAGCCACACTCATGCTTGTCATATGAGCTTCAGGGCCAACCCACCGCACTGAAAACAGGAAAGAAAGAGAGACCGAGAGAAGGGAAGGATAGGGAGGAGAGAGAAATTGCCTAGGAAGTGAGAGAGGAGGGAGAGGAAGATGGAGGATTTGAGATGGAGAGTCAGGGCCACAGCTACTCGGTGAGCCCGGAGTTGCTGCTGGTGCTGTGTTATGGTCGAAGAAGATGGAGAAAGAGGGGAGGAGGAGAAGGAGGGGGGGAGGAGGAGCAAGAGGAGGAGGGAATGGAGGAGCCCCCATCTCCCAAGAGCAGGAGTGTTCGCATCCTTACCGTCTGCTGAGGTAGCAGTGGGCATGTGTGTGTGTGTCTGTCTGATTCTGCAGGCTTAGTTAGGGTGATGGCTGGTGCCACTGTGTTATTACTGTCAGTGTCCTTGGATTATCACACTAACACTGAGTGTCACATGATGTCAATGTTGTCGTGACTTTAAGGATATGTCCTGTGCACACATCAATTAGGTTCAATGTTATGCCCCCGACGGGGAATTCTCTCTAGGGGAAAACACTCCTAAATCGGCATTGACAGTAACCTTTTCTCTCGGGGTAGCCAGGGATTCTTTCAGCTAGCTTGTGAGTTTTTGTTTTTATGCCAAAGTTGTAAACAAAGCTGGTGGGTAATGTATTCTAGCTGACTAGCTACAAGATGGCCAGTTACAATAATAGATGTCATCACAACAGCGGGCTGCCTGTCTCTCTTGGCCCTTTCTTTGCCCACGCCTGTCCACAACATTCAGGGAATCCTCAACACACGTTCTGCCGTGTCTAACGAATGTATTTTTGGAAAAAGGTGCCGTCGACAAGAACAGAGGAAAGCAATTCCATTGAGTAGCGTAGGACCCTGGCGGTGGTGAGGTGATGGATGATGTTCCCATGGGACATCACAGGCCTCTGTATCAGCACAGCTCACATTGAAACGTCCTGTACTCTACTGTGACTTTTACACTGAGTATACCAAACATTAGGAATTTGTGTTTTTTTTTGTTTGTCCAACCACCTCTTGAGGATTGACCGCAAGTTCTCAATGGGATTAAGGTCTGGGGAGTTTCCTGGCCATTGACCCAAAATATCGATGTTTTGTTCCCCCAGCCACTTAGTTATCACTTTTGCCTTATGGCAAGGTGCTCCATCATGCTGGAAAAGGCATTGTTCGTCACCAAACTGTTCCTGGATGGTTGGGAGAAGTTGCTCTCGGAGGATGTGTTGGTACCATTCTTTATTCATGGCTGTCGTCTTTGGCAAAATTGGCAAAATTGAGAAGCAACCCCACACATGAATGGTCTCGGGATGCTTTACTGTTGGCATGACACAGGACTGATGGTAGCACTCACCTTGTCTTCTGCGGACAAGCTTTTTTCCGGATGTCCCAAACAATCGGAAAGGGGATTCATCAGAGAAAATGACTTTACCCCAGTCCTCAGCAGTCCAATCCCTGTACCTTTTGCAGAATATCAGCCTGTCCCTGATGTTTTTCCTGGAAAGAAGTGGCTTCTTTGCTGCCCTTCTTGACATCAGGCCATCCTCCAAAAGTCTTCACCTCACTGTGTGTGCAGATGCACTCACACCTGCCTGCTGCCATTCCTGAGCAAGCTCTGTACTGGTGGTGCCCCGATCCCGCAGCTGAATCAACTTTAGGAGACGGTCCTGGCGCTTGCTGGACTTTCTTGGGCGCCCTGAAGCCTTCTTCACATCAATTGAACCGCTCTCCTTGAAGTTCTTGATGATCCGATAAATGGTTGATTTAGGTGCAATCTTACTGGCAGCAATATCCTTGCCTGTGAAGCCCTTTTTGTGGAAAGCAATGATGACGGCACGTGTTTCCTTGCAGGTAACCATGGTTGAAAGAGGAAGAACAATTATTCCAAGCAACACCCTCCTTTTGAAGCTTCCAGTCTGTTATTCGAACTCAGTCAGCATGACAGAGTGATCTCTAGCCTTGTCCTCGTCAACACTCACACCTGTGTTAACGAGAGAATCACTGACATGATGTCAGCTGGTCCTTTTGTGGCAGGGCTGAAATGCAGTGGAAATGTTTTTGGGGGATTCAGTTCATTTGCATGGCAAAGAGGGACTGCAATTAATTGCAATTCATCTGATCACTCTTCATAACATTCTGGAGTATATGCAAATTGCCATCATACAAACTGAGGTAGCAGACTTTGTGAAAATTAATATTTGTGTCATTCTCAAAACTTTTGGCCACGACTGTACACTGACATCAACAAGGGATCATAGCGTTCACCTGGATTTACCTGGTCAGCATATGTCATGGAAAGAGCAGGTGTTCTTAATGTTTTGTATACTCAGCGTTCTCTGTGTCTTTCATGTTGTTAGCCACAGTTGGTGGGGAGGCTGAGAAACTTTTCAACCCATAACAGTCTCCTCATATTGCCTCTTGTGTCTGTCTTTCTGTGTCTATCTGTCTCTGTCTGTCTCTCTTTCTTTTCTCTCTCTCGCTCTCTCTCTCTCTTTCGTCTGCCATGTGTTAATTTGCATCCACCACTCTCTCTCTCCTGTCTCTCTCTATTCTCTCTCCTTCACCTGGTGAGTTGGATGAGGCAGACCCGTCCTACTCCAAGCCCCAGCCTCACTGGTTCCACACGCTGCAGATCCGCCAGCTGACGGTCCAGAGAGGACGCAGCAACAGTGACCCTATGGGAGGAAAGAGTTTCGATCCGGACTTCCAATGGGTGAGCACTGGGAAGTTTAGCCTGATCCCAGATCTGTTATCAAATCAAATGTTATTGGTCACATACACATGGTTAGCAGATGTTATTGCGAGTGTAGTGAAGTGCTTGTGCTTCTAGTTCCGACAGTGCAGCAATATCAACAAGTAATCTAACAAGTACACAACAACTACCTAATACACACAAATCTAAGTAAAGGGATGGAATAAGAATATGTACATATAAATATATGGATGAGCCATGACCGAGCGGCATAGGCAAGATGCAATAGATGGTATAAAATACAGTATATACCTATGGGGTGAGTAATGCAAGATATGTAACATCATTATTAAAGTGGCATTAATAAAGTGACTAGTGGTCCATTTGTTCGAGTGGCCAATGATTTCAAGTCTGTATGTAGGCAGCAGCCTCTCTGTGTTAGTGATGGCTGTTTAACAGTCTGATGGCCTTGAGATAGAAGCAATTTTTCAGTCACTCGGTCCCAGCTTTGATGCACCTGTATGATTACTATGGTGTGTGACAATGCCTTTAGGATTTGGCAAGATAGTACAAACAGATCTGGGATCAGGCTCGGTGAGGTAGGTGGCACCTGGTTATATCTGTAATGTACCTGCAGTTACCTCACTCTGTCAATATGAAGATGTACTGCAAATGTTTGAGGTCGGCACCTTACCCCACCTAACACACTTGTGTCCGTCCTCACAGAAAACAGGCCTACAGTTTGGCACAGCTAACTCCTACCTGAACCTGGAGAAGATAGGGGAGGGGACATATGCTAAAGTCTACAAGGGAATCAGCCGGTCAGTATCAATCAATCAATCAGTTGTCATCAAGTGCTTATACAGTAACACGACCTTGACCCCAAAGAGCAAGCGGTATCTGAAGTCAGTACAGGTGCTATAAGCTATAAGACATTAGCACAACTCAACAGTGATGAACAGCTCAGTAATTATGTCACCCAACCTGACAACGTCCAATAGGTCAGCGTAGTCATTCATATATGACACATCTTTTATATTACCCCAACAAACTAAACCGCTATGTCAGCTGGTATTGATTTGACTGGCCCTATTTGTCCCCTGTGCTGTTTGTTTGACGAAGGACAAGGTTTTTTGTGAACGTCTGTTGGACGGTTCTACACTAACGAGCACAGAGCGTATAAAGCCTTTCACAGTGGTTTCACTTTATACGGTCAAACAGCACACAGTGGAGGCTGACAGAGGTCACGTCACAGATAGAACAGATGTTTCACCAGATGTTTAAATGTGAAGCATCCGCTTGGCGTTTCCAGTCACTACCAAATATGGTAGTGAGAGGAAGCCCAGTGGGAGAAGTGGGAGAAGATGGAACGAGATGGATTTTGGCCGACAATTAAACATTTGATCTCAATACAGTTTATGGTTCCCAAAAGTATAATCTGTTACAAATAGAGTGGACTAAGTTTTGTAGACTTTACCCTTGTTTAGAAGGCAAATGTAGTTATTTAGTTATTGCACACGCACACTTCACAGAGTAGGCTTTCCCTAACGGAAATATGCAAATGTGTGCTAGAACGTGACAATAGGATCTCGCCAGCTTGTGCTTGGCTCTGCCTACCTCCTTGCTCTGCCCACTATGACTCATTTGTTTCCATTTGAAACGACAGGCTGTGGTCTGTCTTGCTTTAGTTATACAAATCTTTGGTGACGTTATGCTAGTGTTCAGGGCAGAGAGCTTTATTAACTCATAAAGTCAGACTCCAGAAGACCAGGCAGAGAGCTTTATTAACTCATCAAGTCAGACTCCAGAAGACCAGGCAGAGAGCTTTATTAACTCATCCAGTCAGACTCCAGAAGACCAGGCAGAGAGCTTTATTAACTCATCCAGTCAGACTCCAGAAGACCAGGCAGAGAGCTTTATTAACTCATCCAGTCAGACTCCAGAAGACCAGGCAGATAGCTTTATTAACTCATCCAGTCAGACTCCAGAAGACCAGGCAGAGAGCTTTATTAACTCATCCAGTCAGACTCCAGAAGACCAGGCAGAGAGCTTTATTAACTCATCCAGTCAGACTCCAGAAGACCAGGAAGAGAGCTTTATTAACTCATCCAGTCGGACTCCAGAAGACCAGGCAGAGAGCTTTATTAACTTATCCAGTCAGACTCCAGAAGACCAGGAAGAGAGCTTTATTAACTCATCCAGTCGGACTCCAGAAGACCAGGCAGAGAGCTGCCAAAAGCCACAGCTGCACTAAGATAGGAGTTTTTCGGTCAGGTAGGAGATGTGATTTGATTGGTTGGCAGCAATGCAGAAATGGAGGGTGAGGTTCGATTGTGTTTTTCTTGACATTTAATGAGGTCATGAATTGTATCTCTCCGTTATAAATTATAATAGATTACTGTATTTGCCTGTATTACTGTATTTGCCTATATCCTCTCTCACCATAACTGAGCCGTGGGATGTTAACTCTCTCTGTTACTCTCCTCTACTCTGCCCTCAGGATAAACGGGCACCTGGTGGCCTTGAAGGTGATTCGTATGAAGACTGAAGAAGGCGTACCATTCACTGCCATCCGAGAGGGTGAGAGCTTTTCCAGTAGGCCCATGCTGAACATGCGAAACAGTCATGTTAGCTTTAGCATGTTTAGAAGAATCGCATGTGCTTATCAAATTCCATTTCCACTGTGAACAAAGTGAATTAGTATTAGCTCTGTGTCTGTCTGTCCAGCGTCCCTCCTGAAAGGCCTGAAACACGCCAACATTGTCCTGCTCCATGACATCATCCACACCAAAGAGGCACTCACATTTGTCTTTGAGTACGTACAAACAGACTTGGCTGAGTATATGAAGCAGCACCCGGGGGGCCTGCATTCCTACAATGTCAGGGTAAGTTCAATATTTTGATAAAAAGAACCTCAACAAATACCATATCTTATCCCACTCATCCTAAAACCTGTCCTCTGCTCTTTCAATTGTTTTAATTGTTCACCATTGACCATACTCTTCCTGCATGTCTGTCTGTCTGTGTGTCCATCAGATCTTCATGTTCCAGCTGCTGCGGGGTCTGTCCTACATCCACGGTCGGAGGATCCTGCACCGGGACCTCAAACCCCAGAACCTGCTCATCAGCTACCTGGGGGAGCTCAAACTGGCCGACTTCGGTAAACCAAACCCTAGCTTCATGTCCACGTTCTGGTTCAAGCCTAACCTCAACCCTAACCCTAATCCTAGTTTCATGTCCACACCCCGACTCAACACTAACCCTCAACCACAACCCTAACCCTAGCTTCATGTCCACATCCCGGTTCTACCCTAACCTTAGCCTCAACCACAATCCTAACCCTAACCCTAGCTTCATATCCACATCCCGGTTCAAACCTAACCCTAGCCTCAACCACAACCCTAAACCTAGCTTCATATCCACATCCCGGTTCAAACCTAACCCTAGCTTCAATCACAACCCTAACCCTAGCTTCATGTCCACATCCCGGTTCAAACCTAACCCTAGCCTCAACCACAATCCTAACCCTAGCTTCATGTCCACATCCCGGTTCAAACCTAACCCTAGCCTGAACCACAATCCTAACCCTAACCCTAGCTTCAATCACAACCCTAACCCTAGCTTCATGTCCACATCCCGGTTCAAACCTAACCCTAGCCTCAACCACAACCCTAACCCTAGCTTCATATCCACATCCCGGTTCAAACCTAACCCTAGCCTCAACCACAATCCTAACCCTAGCTTCATATCCACATCCCGGTTCAAACCTAAACCTAGCTTCAATCACAACCCTAACCCTAGCTTCATGTCCACATCCCGGTTCAAACCTAACCCTAGCCAACCCCTCCACAGCCTCTTAAGTTCTGGCTTGTCCATTGTCTATCCTCTGTAGAAGCCTATGGTATAACTCTCTCTTTATAATGTGTTATTTGGTCATGTATACAGGTGGTATTATAACTTCATCTTACAGCTTCTATCTCAAGGCCATCAGACTGCTAAACAGCAATCACTAACTCAGAGAGGCTGCTGCCTACATTGAGACCCAATCACTGGCCACTTTAATAAATGGATCACTAGTCACTTTATACAATGCCACTCTAAATAATGCCACTTTAATAATGTTTACATATCTTACATTACCCATATCATATGTACAGTTGAAGTCAGAAATTTACATACACTTAGGTTGGAGTCATTAAAACTCGTTTTTCAACCACTCCACAAATTTCTTGTTAACAAACTATAGTTTTGGCAAGTCGGTTAGGACATCTACTTTGTGTATGACACAAGTCATTTTTCCAACAATTGTTTACAGACAGATTATTTCACTTATAATTCACTGTATCACAATTCCAGTGGGGCAGAAGTTTACATACACTAAGTTGACTGTGCCTTTAAACAGCTTGGAAAATTCCAGCCAATGATGTCATGGCTTTAGAAGCTTCTGATAGGCTAATTGACATAATTTGAGTCAATTGGAGGTGTACCTGAGGATGTATTTCAAGGCCTACCTTCAAACTCAGTGCCTCTTTGCTTGACATCATGGGAAAATCAAAAGAAATCAGCCAAGACCTCAGAAAAAAATTTGGAGACCTCAACAAGTCTGGTTCATCCATGGGAGCAATTTCCAAACGCCTGAAGGTACCACGTTCATCTGTACAAACAATAGTATGCAAGTATAAACACCATGGGACCACGCAGCCGTCATACCGCTCAGGAAGGGGTTCTGTCTCCTAGAGATGTACTTTGGTGCGAAAAGTGCAAATCAATCCCAGAACAACAGCAAAGGACCTTGTGAAGATGCTGGCGGAAACAGGTATCTATATCCACAGTAAACGAGACCTATATCGACATAACCTGAAAGGCCGCTCTCCAAGGAAGAAGCCACTGCTCCAACACCGCCATAAAAAAGCCAGACTACGGTTTGCAACTGCACATGGGGACAAAGATCGTACTTTTTGGAGAAATGTCCTCTGGTCTGCTGAAACAAAAATAGAACTGTTTGGCCATAATGACCATCGTTATGTTTGGAGGAAAAAGGGGGAGGCTTGCAAGCCGAAGAACACCATCCCAACCATGAAGCATGGGGGTGGCAGTGGGGCTGCTTTGCTGCAGGAGGGACTGGTGCACTTCACAAACTAGATGCCATCATGAGGAAAGAAAATTCTGTGGATATATTGAAGCAACATCTCAAGACATCAGTCAGGAAGTTAAAGCTTGGTCGCAAATGGGTTTTCCAAATGGACAATGACCCCAAGCATACTTCCAAAGTTGTGGCAAAATGGCTTAAGGACAACAAAGTCAAGGTATTGGAGTGGCCATCACAAAGCCCTGACCTCAATCATATAGCAAATTTGTCGGCAGAACTGAAAAAGCAAGGAGGCCTACAAACCTGACTCAGTTACACCAGCTCTGTTAGGAGGAATGGGCCAAAATTCACCCAACTTATTGTGGGAAGCTTGTGGAAGGCTACCAGAAACGTTTGACCCAAGTTAATCAATTTAAAGGCATTGCTACCAAATACTAATTGAGCGTATGTAAACTTCTGACCCACTGGGAATGTGATAAAAGAAATAAAAACTTAAATAAATCATTCTCTCTCCTATTATTCTGACATTTCACATTCTTAAAATAAAGTGGTGATCCTAACTGACCTAAGACAGGGAATTTTTACTAAGATTAAATGTCAGGAATTGTGAAAAACTGAGTTTAAATGTATTTGGCTAAGGTGTATGTAAACTTCCGACTTCAACTGTATATACTGTGTTTTTATACCATCTACAGCACCTTGCCTATGCCGCTCAGCCATCACTCATCCATATACTTATATGTACATATTCTCATTCACCCCTTTAGATTTGTGTGTATTAGGTAGTTGTTGGGGAATTGTTAGATTACTTGTTAGATATTACTGCACTGTCGGAACTAGAAGCACAAGCATTTCGCTACACTCACACTAACATCTGCTAACCATGTGTATGTGACCAATAAAATTTGATGTGATATGTGTGTTATAGGTGGTATTGTATTCATGTTATAACTATATGGTTCCGTCTGTATCCGCTAGGGCTGGCCCGGTCCAAGTCCATCCCGTGCCAGACCTATTCGTCTGAGGTGGTGACTCTGTGGTACCGACCTCCTGATGTCCTCCTGGGTTCCACTGATTACTCCACTGCTCTGGACATCTGGTGAGTGGACTGGACATATTTGGACATACAATATCCCATATCTGGACAGGGTCTGAACATCCTCCATAACCAACCACCCTGTAGGCAAGGTTGCAATAACGTCATTTCAATCAGCTTTTTTCCACTGGACAGCCAGATCTGAACCCATCAAATCAAATCAAATGTATTTATAAAGCCCTTCTTACATCAGCTGATATCTCAAAGTGCTGTACAGAAACCCAGCCTAAAACCCCAAACAGCAAGCAATGCAGGTGTAGAAGCACGGTGGCTAGGAAAAACTCCCTAGAAAAGCCAGAACCTAGGAAGAAACCTAGAGAGGAACCAGGCTATGAGGGGTGTCCAGTCCTCTTCTGGCTGTGCCAGCATTGAACCAGAATAACACCAGAATACCACTGGACCGTGCCCATACTGTTCTAGAGACTGCATAACTACTTAGACCACTGTGTCATGGTGCTTTCAAGACAACTGGGAACTCTGGGGAAAAACCTAGGTCAAATCATGATGTCATTTTTCCTAGTCTGAGCTGTTTTTTTCCCCCAGAGTTCTCAGTTGTCTTGAACGCACTGAAGTCGGAGATTTCCTAGTTCCCAGTTGTCTTGAACGCACTTAAGTCGGAGATTTCCTAGTTCCCAGTTGTCTTGAACGCACTGAAGTCGGAGATTTCCTAGTTCCCAGTTGTTTTGAACGCACTGAAGTCGGAGATTTCCTAGTTCTCAGTTGTTTTGAACGTGGCATCAGTGGTGGTTTAAGAGTAGCTGCCATTAGTGTTGCCATTAGTACTCTCCTACAGGGTGAGTTACCGCAGGTTGGCTCAGAGAATGTTGCGTGTTCAGAAGAGTTTAACCTCTTGGCCTTTGTCTAACGATGTTTTGGTGCCATACTGAAAAACAAATGTTTTAGTTGCTCTCCTAAGCGAAATATTATTTCCCCCCAGAGTTAAAATAATTTTGTACTAATGAATAGCATAAGCGTTGGTATAAACCATCCTGTGCATTAATGTTAATGATATCTGGGCAGGTTTCTATTTGACCTTTCCAAATAGAAGAGATTGGAACCACATGTTGTTTAAGGACTTGGAGTACAAAGAGAAATGTACCAAAAGGGTTAGTAATTTAACAGCAATAATCAAATGGGTTGGCCATAAACTAAGTATTTGCTTTCGTGTTGTATATTTCGGAAGGTTTTAATATTTTACCAAGGATACGTTTTTGAATTCATCCCCTTTTTCTATGCTATGTTTTGCCCTCTATAAATAGACTGCTTAGGATACAAAACCTACCTTTTAGTTTTTACCAAATTAGTTCACTTATTGTGCCGATTATGAAGTACTGAAGAAAGCTGTCCCGTCCATCTCTCTCTTTTCACGGATTATTAAATGACTCCCCCAAACCTGTGTTGTCTTCCAGGGGAGCTGGATGCATCTTCATTGAGATGCTCCAGGGGACGCCAGCCTTTCCAGGGGTGGCAGGTGTCTTTGAGCAGCTGCAGAAAATATGGGCTGTGAGTAGGATCCCCCTTTCACTCTTTTCAATGGCATCATCCTCTCTACACTCAGAAAAAAAAGGTGCGATCTAGAAGCTTTAACGGGTTCTTTGGCTGTTCCCATTGGAGAACCCTTTGGAGAACCCTTTTTGGTTCCAGGTAGAACCTTTCTACACCGGGTTCTTCATTGAACCCGAAAAGGTTCTACCTGGAACCCAAAGAGTGCTACCTGGAAGGAACCAAAAAGTGTTTTCCTATGGGGACAGACGAAGAACCCCTTTGGAAGCCTTTTTTCTAAGAGTGTAGATCCATAAAAACTAGTAGAGATGGCGGTTGATGGCTCACTCTGGACCCTTTCTGTCTGTCTCCAGGTCGTCGGGGTCCCGACTGAGGAGACGTGGCCAGGAGTGAACGAGCTGCCCAACTTCAGACCAGGTCAGAACTTCTTCATCCCTTTCATCCTCCTCCTCCCTCATGACCATTACAATAATCCAATCTTATGTGCTGCTGAGAAAATACAGTCATTCCCATTGGGTCAGAGAAAGGTCAGGGGGGGATTAGTTTGGGATTAGTTTGGGTAATCTACACACTTAATAAAGCTCGACATAAACCACAGCAGACTAGACTCATGGTTTGCTGTGTGGGTCATCCCTAACCACTAGGGGGCAGCAGAAGTCAACGAGATACATTTTCATTGTGGTTGTATGGGACTGTGGGCCTGTTGGTCTATAGTACTACTTTTGCTTTCCAGACTCGTGGCATTTAAGACGGCTGTGGGAAGAGAGTACTTTAGCTCTTTCTAATGCACTGTGGTTTAAGAGAGTTGAGATGCATGGCGTGTGGCTGACAAACACATCTGCGATAGGAGTCAGTGCGAAGGCTATGTGTGGGAGTTAACTCTTTGGTCTGAGAGAGAATGATGTCAAGAACGAGAAAGACCTTCAAATGGACCTTCAGACTGTGTGGTTTTGGACAGAGCTCTACTCCTCTGACTCGCCTATGCTGATCTCTCACTTTCACCTTGTAAACCATGCTCAATGACACCATACCCAGATGTGTGTACTTGTCAGTCTTTTATACTCTTCCATCCAACCCTGAGATTTAAACCTCATGCTGAGTTGAACCTGAGTCAGCTTGTCTTCCCACTCTTCCAGTAATGGGCTATACAAAGGGAGTTCGAGGGTGACATGTTTCACAGCTGACTGTGTGTGTGTGTGTGTGTGTGTGTGTGTGTGTGTGTGTGTGTGTGTGTGTGTGTGTGTGTGTGTTTAACTATACTATACTATACAAGAATAGTAAACAAACATTTCACCAACATTAGTCCCCACAAGTTAAAAGGCTATTCCTAGGGGGTTTAGGGTTCAGGTTAGAATTAGTGTTAGGGTTAGGAGCTAGGGTTACGGTTAAGGTTACATTTTGGGGTTAAGATTAGGTTTTGGATTGAAGGTTAGGGTTAGGGGTTAGGGGAAATAGCATTTTGAAGGACTGAATTGTGTCCCCACAAGGTTAGTTATACAAGACTGTGTGTGTGTGTGTGTGTGTGTGTGTGTGTGTGTGTGTGTGTGTGTGTGTGTGTGTGTGTGTGTGTGTGTGTGTGTGTGTGTGTGTGTGTGTGTGTGTGTGTGTGTGTGTGTTGCGCTGCGCTGCGCTGCAGAAAATATGGGTTACTCTCTGTCTCTGTTAATTCCTCCCCTACAAGACCCATAGGAATTCAAAACCTCAGACTGTTAAAGTCTTAAAGTTCCTCAGCAAACATTAATAAACAAACATAAGATTCATAAATGCTGAATAAATGCATAGATGAATCTCCAAACTACACAGTGGGTCCTGTCTGCGCTGCCCCATGCAGTTCAATAAGGGCTCTGACATTGGCTGGGGGTGATGAGATGCTGAGAGAAGATGGGCTAGTAGAAAGGTCTGGAAGTCAAAAAGAGAGAACGTTTTGTTTAAAATATGTGTAAAGCAAACAGAGCAGTGAGGTCGGGAGATGAGAAGACAGACAAGACAGGCAGATGCTTGTACACACTAGAGTATGTGAGCGGAGTGGAGCTGGAGCGTCGGTCTTCTCGCCCGCTCCAATTTTGCTCCAATAGCACTCACTTCATGAGCTCAAGGCATGCCCGTCCCAGCATGCATTTGTAGTCTGCGTGTGTGCTGCTATAGTCCCTTGCTTTAGCTACTGTCATGGAGTTCCCTAAATATGTTCATAAAGAAACTGATAGTCCCCACATCAAGGTGACTCACAAAGATGAGGACCAAGAGCAAGAGAGGAAGTGCGACGATTTAGTGTCCACAACTAAAGAATCCTTGTGGAATCTGAAAAGACACATATCCCAAAAGCATACTACGTGCACCTGCTAAAAGAAAGGAAATAGGTGGGTAGATAACTGTCTCATTGTAGCAAAGTATTTATAAACTTCAACGTTTTGTTCATTTTCGTTCTATTATCTATACAATAGGCCATCATTAATTTTGGCCCAATGGGCCTGGCATATTCCCACGTTCAAGGAGCTTCCGTTTTCATTTTGTTATTTTGCCTAAAAAAACCTTTAGGCCGACCTATAGAAATGAAATCCAACTCAGCATCTCTGCCCAACCTGGGATGAAGGGCCAAAAGGGTGTTTAGCATCCCCGGTGGTTCTGCAGGTGTGAAGAGGATGAGCCTGAAGTCACAGACTGCCCAGACTCATGTTTCTAAAAATGAATTCTAAAAATACTTTCATTTTTTTTTGTTTAATTTGTATTTCATTCTGAGTCACAGCCTATATGCACAATTTATAGATTATAATGGTTTAATACAATGAAATGTTGTGCCCCTACTAGCCTATAGTGTCGCACTCACAAATGCTTCACAATGTATTTCATTGTAGGCTATAGCTTTGAAATAATTGAAATAATATAGCCTAAGTAATTCATTTCCGTTCCTTCTTACATTTACATTTAAGTCATTTAGCAGACGCTCTTATCCAGAGCGACTTACAGTAGTGAATACATACATTTCATTCATTTTGTTTTGTTTCTTTTTTTTCTTCTTTTTTCTCCGTACTGGTCCCCCGTGGGAATCGAACCCACAACCCTGGCGTTGCAAACACCATGCTCTACCAACTGAGCCACACGGGACCTACGCTTCCTGTCTGTCTCCTGACCTATTTAGAGTGTTTATATGCTGTTTAATAGGACATTCTTACATTCACCTTTTCATGTTTATTCAAAATAGTTTTCATTCAAATCCATATGGTTTGGTTTCAATACTTAATAACCAATTGGTCGGTCCAGGTAGCCACAAAAATCGATGGGTGTTGGTTAAATTGGGATTTGAATGTATGGAGCGAATTTGGCGGGGCAGTTTATTTCCCCCTGTGAACCCGGAGCGGGTTTTAGCTGAGCAGTATGAAAGCTCATGGAGCGCTGGAACAGTGTGCAAGCACCAACTCCAGCGATGAGCGGGATTTTCAACCACTCAACTCCGCTCACATGCTCTGGCACACACACACACACACACACACACACACACACACACACACACACACACACACACACACACACACACACACACACACACACACACACACACACACAGGTAGGAGGGTGAGCCAGACAGCTTTCTCTGCCTGTCTGTGTGGGGGTGGGGGGGCAATCTGGGCATGAAGACTGGCTGGACTTAGAACCTCTGTGTCTGACAGCTATAGACTCCGACATATTGTACCAATCCGCTGTGTTTGGGGTGGAGAATGAGCTGACATAGGGGGAAAAACAGCAGTGTGGGGCTGGGGGGAAGGTGTGTGAGAGCGAGTGAGCGAGTGCAGGCGTGTGCACATGTACGTTACTGTGGTGTTTTAGGACACCCATGTTGGTTGTCCTTGTGTGGGCATGACCCTAGGCATCCCCCCCCCCTTGCCCCCTCTCTCCCTCCTGGCTAGCTCCCTACCTGGCCCCCTGACTGCTGCTGGCACCACTGGGCCTCTCCAGATGTGGGAGCTGAATGGACCAATAGATAAAGGCCTGGGCAGCTTTCAGCAGGGCAGAGCGGGTGGCCAGCACAGAACAGGGAGAGGCCAAGAAGGGAAGAGGGAAAATATTGGGAAAATATTCCTTCAGTGACCTGACTGGCCAGGGGAAAGTGATAGCTAGCCTATACTATAGAGAATGCTTGTCTAAAAATGTATGTTTGTTTATGCTCCGTTGCACCCTGCAGGAGAGACTGAGCGCGTACATTTCTTAAAAAAAAAAAAAGTGTTTTTATTTCAAACAGTTTATTCTCCACGGTTCGCTATTAATTCATCATGGAGCATCTGGGCTGTCCAAAGCACCGGCTATCCAACCGTTAAAACACTCTCATTAAAACTCTACGCCAGGGCTCAGAAACCACAAATTGCGATCAGCGGTGCCAAAGCATGTTTCACTTAGTCTCGCCGCCAGGATGCCCTAGCTGTAGCATTAATCATCAAAGAGAACAGGTCTACTTTACCGTAAGTTTACACAGATATATTATTTTGTGTGTCCTGTGGGCTGACCCACCTCACTGTTCCGTCTTGCATGCCTTTGCAGCCATAGTTGCAGGCCAAACATTTCCTAACTAACCTGCTTGTGCTGTTCTCCTCTCCCTACAGAATGGTTTCAACCATGTGAGCCCCAGCAATTCAGGAATGTTTGGAAAAGGTACGGTGGAATCAGTTTGCTCAGTATTCTGTCAGTACTATAGAGTTTGGGAATGTGTTTAATATGTCTTGCAGATCTGTTTGACTTGTGCACGTTTGTCTAATGTATCTCAGCAACCTGCAAATGTGAACATTTGATAGAAATATTATTCCGCTCCAGCATATAAGTTACTGTAGAGGTAGAGTTTGGATACATGTGTACATAGTGTAGGGTATAGAACAGCTCCGTTTTGGACGGCCGTGTATGTTTGCCCATTCCATTGCCTCCGGCTGGGGGGGGGCAGTTAGCCCTGTGGTAACAGGAGATTCTTTGTCTGTCCAGACGTGTCTCCTCCCCTCCTCCCCTCCTCCCGCCTTCCTCCCCCTTCCTACCATCATGGTGACATCTGACCCAACACAGCTCTGCTCCTGTACCAGGGGGGGCCAGACACACACACACACACACACACAGTCGGGTTATGGGAGAGAGAGGATGTCTGGAGTAGTCTCTGACTCGCTGTCATAACAAATATGAGACCCACTCAACAGTCTGTAGCACACTAATGCAGTCTTGTCTGAAAAAAAAATCACTCTGAAATAGGAAAACACATTACTAGGAATATGGATGTAATGGATTTAAATGAGAGACAGTGAGGAAGGGAGAGAAAGAGAGAGAGAGAACGGGAGATAAGAAAGAGAGAGTCCTC